>NW_028164966.1:252500-255000 GCF_964263955.1 Coregonus lavaretus
GTCGGGCCTGTTTAGTACTTGGATGGGAGACCGCCTGGGAATACCAGGTGCTGTAAGCTTTTTGTCCCAGTAGAGCGTGCTCTTGTGTCATGGAGCAATTGCCTTTTATTTATCACCCTAATAATATCATGGATTGTTATTGGACTAAATGCAGTTTGTGTGTGCTGCCCTGCCCTGCCCTGCCCTGCCCTGCCCTGCCCTGCCCTGCCCTGCCCTGATCAAATCAAATAATGGACATTGCGTTTCCCTCAAAATGTAGGCAGTACATACAGCCTTTGTTTTTAGTCTAGGAGACTGTCAATGTCTGTAGTCCATTAGGGCACTATAAAATCCCTTCAATGTTTTGCCTGATTCCGTTAATTCCCAAGTTCCCTTTTCTCCGTTTAGATTTCCCCGTTGACCGTTTGTCCCTGTTTTGGCAGGTTTTCGCTCTCAAAAGTACACCTTTTTAATAGCAAAACAGCACAATTGGATGTTCTATGTCCACAACAATGTTTAAACCCTATCAGGTGACCATTTTTGAGGTCTGGGAAAAATGGAAGAAATTTAGATTTTGGGGTGTAGTTACCCTTAAATGCAAGCGTGCACCAGGAAGAGACCTTTGTTTGGTTAAGCGGTGTTGCTGTAGGACAAATGGCCACTGGAGTGATGCAAATGATCACGGTATAATTCTGCCAGGCAGGCATAGGCTACTTTGTAGTTAACATTTACTTGCGAAGGTTTTGGGGGAAAGCCATTCCTTCCCTACCAGAAGAAGGTTATCATTAGCATCATCGCTAACGGCTACACAAAGTGTAGACATACGCGCGCGCCGCACACATGCACACAGACAGGGGCATTCCTGTGCCCTTTCAGAAAGTTCATGGAAATACCAATCACTGATGCATTTTGTTCATGTCTTATGATTGGCTTGGGCAAATGAATATGTTTTCTAACAAGTTGAATAGATTTAGTTGATTTCCTACTAAGTTCAATAAATGTTTGAATATTGTTGAATTTGGGTTTAATGTCTGGATTCCGTGATTCGGTCCGCAACGCCTATTTTATAGGGCCCTAGTCCATGAACTTGTCATAAGTCAACATAGGATATGCCCTCTTCCACCCCCACAAGACTCAAATATATATATATATATATATATATATATATATATATATATATATATATATATATATATATATCTTGGAAATGTAAGCAAGGTTTGAGCTTCTTCAGTCTGTGTCATAAAGTGGATACGTTTCTGTGTCCCTTTCAGAGTGAGTGACACATTGACTTTATATAGTGTACCAAGAGTTGTTCCCTCGCTTACGGCCATACCAGCCTGAATACGCCCGATCTCGTCCGATCTCGGAAGCTAAGCAGGGTCGGGCCTGGTTAGTACTTGGATGGGAGACCGCCTGGGAATACCAGGTGCTGTAAGCTTTTTGTCCCAGTAGAGCGTGCTCTTGTGTCATGGAGCAATTGCCTTTTATTTATCACCCTAATAATATTATGGATTGTTATTGGACTAAATGCAGTTTGTGTGTGCTGCCCTGCCCTGCCCTGCCCTGCCCTGATCAAATCAAATAATGGACATTGCGTTTCCCTCAAAATGTAGGCAGTACATACAGCCTTTGTTTTTAGTCTAGGAGACTGTCAATGTCTGTAGTCCATTAGGGCACTATAAAATCCCTTCAATGTTTTGCCTGATTCCGTTAATTCCCAAGTTCCCTTTTCTCCGTTTAGATTTCCTTGTTGACCGTTTGTCCCTGTTTTGGCAGGTTTTCGCTCTCAAAAGTACACCTTTTTAATAGCAAAACAGCACAATTGGATGTTCTATGTCAACAACAATGTTTAAACCCTATCAGGTGACCATTTTTGAGGTCTGGGAAAAATGGAAGACATTTAGATTTTGGGGTGTAGTTACCCTTAAATGCAAGCGTGCACCAGGAAGAGACCTTTGTTTGGTTAAGCGGTGTTGCTGTAGGACAAATGGCCACTGGAGTGATGCAAATGATCACGGTATAATTCTGCCAGGCAGGCATAGGCTACTTTGTAGTTAACATTTACTTGCGAAGGTTTTGGGGGAAAGCCATTCCTTCCCTACCAGAAGAAGGTTATCATTAGCATCATCGCTAACGGCTACACAAAGTGTAGACATACGCGCGCACCGCACACATGCACACAGACAGGGGCATTCCTGTGCCCTTTCAGAAAGTTCATGGAAATACCAATCACTGATGCATTTTGTTCATGTCTTATGATTGGCTTGGGCAAATGAATGCGTTTTCTAACAAGTTGAATAGATTTAGTTGATTTCCTACTAAGTTCAATAAATGTTTGAATATTGTTGAATTTGGGTTTAATGTCTGGATTCCGTGATTCGGTCCGCAACGCCTATTTTATAGGGCCCTAGTCCATGAACTTGTCATAAATCAACATAGGATATGCCCTCTTCCACCCCCACAAGACTCAAAAAAAAAAATATATATATATATATCTTGGAAATGTAAGCAAGGTTTG
>NW_028164966.1:260000-272500 GCF_964263955.1 Coregonus lavaretus
AGTTGAATAGATTTAGTTGATTTCCTACTAAGTTCAATAAATGTTTGAATATTGTTGAATTTGGGTTTAATGTCTGGATTCCGTGATTCGGTCCGCAACGCCTATTTTATAGGGCCCTAGTCCATGAACTTGTCATAAGTCAACATAGGATATGCCCTCTTCCACCCCCACAAGACTCAAATATATATATATATATATATATATATATATATATATATATATATATATATATATATATATATATATATATATATCTTGGAAATGTAAGCAAGGTTTGAGCTTCTTCAGTCTGTGTCATAAAGTGGATACGTTTCTGTGTCCCTTTCAGAGTGAGTGACACATTGACTTTATATAGTGTACCAAGAGTTGTTCCCTCGCTTACGGCCATACCAGCCTGAATACGCCCGATCTCGTCCGATCTCGGAAGCTAAGCAGGGTCGGGCCTGGTTAGTACTTGGATGGGAGACCGCCTGGGAATACCAGGTGCTGTAAGCTTTTTGTCCCAGTAGAGCGTGCTCTTGTGTCATGGAGCAATTGCCTTTTATTTATCACCCTAATAATATCATGGATTGTTATTGGACTAAATGCAGTTTGTGTGTGCTGCCCTGCCCTGCCCTGCCCTGCCCTGATCAAATCAAATAATGGACATTGCGTTTCCCTCAAAATGTAGGCAGTACATACAGCCTTTGTTTTTAGTCTAGGAGACTGTCAATGTCTGTAGTCCATTAGGGCACTATAAAATCCCTTCAATGTTTTGCCTGATTCCGTTAATTCCCAAGTTCCCTTTTCTCCGTTTAGATTTCCCCGTTGACCGTTTGTCCCTGTTTTGGCAGGTTTTCGCTCTCAAAAGTACACCTTTTTAATAGCAAAACAGCACAATTGGATGTTCTATGTCCACAACAATGTTTAAACCCTATCAGGTGACCATTTTTGAGGTCTGGGAAAAATGGAAGACATTTAGATTTTGGGGTGTAGTTACCCTTAAATGCAAGCGTGCACCAGGAAGAGACCTTTGTTTGGTTAAGCGGTGTTGCTGTAGGACAAATGGCCACTGGAGTGATGCAAATGATCACGGTATAATTCTGCCAGGCAGGCATAGGCTACTTTGTAGTTAACATTTACTTGCGAAGGTTTTGGGGGAAAGCCATTCCTTCCCTACCAGAAGAAGGTTATCATTAGCATCATCGCTAACGGCTACACAAAGTGTAGACATACGCGCGCGCCGCACACATGCACACAGACAGGGGCATTCCTGTGCCCTTTCAGAAAGTTCATGGAAATACCAATCACTGATGCATTTTGTTCATGTCTTATGATTGGCTTGGGCAAATGAATGCGTTTTCTAACAAGTTGAATAGATTTAGTTGATTTCCTACTAAGTTCAATAAATGTTTGAATATTGTTGAATTTGGGTTTAATGTCTGGATTCCGTGATTCGGTCCGCAACGCCTATTTTATAGGGCCCTAGTCCATGAACTTGTCATAAGTCAACATAGGATATGCCCTCTTCCACCCCCACAAGACTCAAATATATATATATATATATATATATATATATATATATATATATATATATATATATATATATATATATATATATATCTTGGAAATGTAAGCAAGGTTTGAGCTTCTTCAGTCTGTGTCATAAAGTGGATACTTTTCTGTCTCGTTCAGAGTGAGTGACACATTGACTTTATATAGTGTACCTAGAGTTCTTCTCTCGCTTACGGCCATACCAGCCTGAATACGCCCGATCTCGTCCGATCTCGGAAGCTAAGCAGGGTCGGGCCTGGTTAGTACTTGGATGGGAGACCGCCTGGGAATACCAGGTGCTGTAAGCTTTTTGTCCCAGTAGAGCGTGCTCTTGTGTCATGGAGCAATTGCCTTTTATTTATCACCCTAATAATATCATGGATTGTTATTGGACTAAATGCAGTTTGTGTGTGCTGCCCTGCCCTGCCCTGATCAAATCAAATAATGGACATTGCGTTTCCCTCAAAATGTAGGCAGTACATACAGCCTTTGTTTTTAGTCTAGGAGACTGTCAATGTCTGTAGTCCATTAGGGCACTATAAAATCCCTTCAATGTTTTGCCTGATTCCGTTAATTCCCAAGTTCCCTTTTCTCCGTTTAGATTTCCCCGTTGACCGTTTGTCCCTGTTTTGGCAGGTTTTCGCTCTCAAAAGTACACATTTTTAATAGCAAAACAGCACAATTGGATGTTCTATGTCAACAACAATGTTTAAACCCTATCAGGTGACCATTTTTGAGGTCTGGGAAAAATGGAAGACATTTAGATTTTGGGGTGTAGTTACCCTTAAATGCAAGCGTGCACCAGGAAGAGACCTTTGTTTGGTTAAGCGGTGTTGCTGTAGGACAAATGGCCACTGGAGTGATGCAAATGATCACGGTATAATTCTGCCAGGCAGGCATAGGCTACTTTGTAGTTAACATTTACTTGCGAAGGTTTTGGGGGAAAGCCATTCCTTCCCTACCAGAAGAAGGTTATCATTAGCATCATCGCTAACGGCTACACAAAGTGTAGACATACGCGCGCACCGCACACATGCACACAGACAGGGGCATTCCTGTGCCCTTTCAGAAAGTTCATGGAAATACCAATCACTGATGCATTTTGTTCATGTCTTATGATTGGCTTGGGCAAATGAATGCGTTTTCTAACAAGTTGAATAGATTTAGTTGATTTCCTACTAAGTTCAATAAATGTTTGAATATTGTTGAATTTGGGTTTAATGTCTGGATTCCGTGATTCGGTCCGCAACGCCTATTTTATAGGGCCCTAGTCCATGAACTTGTCATAAGTCAACATAGGATATGCCCTCTTCCACCCCCACAAGACTCAAATATATATATATATATATATATATATATATATATATATATATATATATATATATATATATATATATATATCTTGGAAATGTAAGCAAGGTTTGAGCTTCTTCAGTCTGTGTCATAAAGTGGATACGTTTCTGTGTCCCTTTCAGAGTGAGTGACACATTGACTTTATATAGTGTACCAAGAGTTGTTCCCTCGCTTACGGCCATACCAGCCTGAATACGCCCGATCTCGTCCGATCTCGGAAGCTAAGCAGGGTCGGGCCTGGTTAGTACTTGGATGGGAGACCGCCTGGGAATACCAGGTGCTGTAAGCTTTTTGTCCCAGTAGAGCGTGCTCTTGTGTCATGGAGCAATTGCCTTTTATTTATCACCCTAATAATATCATGGATTGTTATTGGACTAAATGCAGTTTGTGTGTGCTGCCCTGCCCTGCCCTGATCAAATCAAATAATGGACATTGCGTTTCCCTCAAAATGTAGGCAGTACATACAGCCTTTGTTTTTAGTCTAGGAGACTGTCAATGTCTGTAGTCCATTAGGGCACTATAAAATCCCTTCAATGTTTTGCCTGATTCCGTTAATTCCCAAGTTCCCTTTTCTCCGTTTAGATTTCCCCGTTGACCGTTTGTCCCTGTTTTGGCAGGTTTTCCTTCTCTCAAAAGTACACCTTTTTAATAGCAAAACAGCACAATTGGATGTTCTATGTCCACAACAATGTTTAAACCCTATCAGGTGACCATTTTTGAGGTCTGGGAAAAATGGAAGACATTTAGATTTTGGGGTGTAGTTACCCTTAAATGCAAGCGTGCACCAGGAAGAGACCTTTGTTTGGTTAAGCGGTGTTGCTGTAGGACAAATGGCCACTGGAGTGATGCAAATGATCACGGTATAATTCTGCCAGGCAGGCATAGGCTACTTTGTAGTTAACATTTACTTGCGAAGGTTTTGGGGGAAAGCCATTCCTTCCCTACCAGAAGAAGGTTATCATTAGCATCATCGCTAACGGCTACACAAAGTGTAGACATACGCGCGCACCGCACACATGCACACAGACAGGGGCATTCCTGTGCCCTTTCAGAAAGTTCATGGAAATACCAATCACTGATGCATTTTGTTCATGTCTTATGATTGGCTTGGGCAAATGAATGCGTTTTCTAACAAGTTGAATAGATTTAGTTGATTTCCTACTAAGTTCAATAAATGTTTGAATATTGTTGAATTTGGGTTTAATGTCTGGATTCCGTGATTCGGTCCGCAACGCCTATTTTATAGGGCCCTAGTCCATGAACTTGTCATAAGTCAACATAGGATATGCCCTCTTCCACCCCCACAAGACTCAAATATATATATATATATATATATATATATATATCTTGGAAATGTAAGCAATGTTTGAGCTTCTTCAGTCTGTGTCATAAAGTGGATACTTTTCTGTGTCTCGTTCAGAGTGAGTGACACATTGACTTTATATAGTGTACCAAGAGTTGTTCCCTCGCTTACGGCCATACCAGCCTGAATACGCCCGATCTCCTCCGATCTCGGAAGCTAAGCAGGGTTGGGCCTGGTTAGTACTTGGATGGGAGACCGCCTGGGAATACCAGGTGCTGTAAGCTTTTTGTCCCAGTAGAGCGTGCTCTTGTGTCATGGAGCAATTGCCTTTTATTTATCACCCTAATAATATCATGGATTGTTATTGGACTAAATGCAGTTTGTGTGTGCTGCCCTGCCCTGCCCTGATCAAATCAAATAATGGACATTGCGTTTCCCTCAAAATGTAGGCAGTACATACAGCCTTTGTTTTTAGTCTAGGAGACTGTCAATGTCTGTAGTCCATTAGGGCACTATAAAATCCCTTCAATGTTTTGCCTGATTCCGTTAATTCCCAAGTTCCCTTTTCTCCGTTTAGATTTCCCCGTTGACCGTTTGTCCCTGTTTTGGCAGGTTTTCGCTCTCAAAAGTACACATTTTTAATAGCAAAACAGCACAATTGGATGTTCTATGTCAACAACAATGTTTAAACCCTATCAGGTGACCATTTTTGAGGTCTGGGAAAAATGGAAGACATTTAGATTTTGGGGTGTAGTTACCCTTAAATGCAAGCGTGCACCAGGAAGAGACCTTTGTTTGGTTAAGCGGTGTTGCTGTAGGACAAATGGCCACTGGAGTGATGCAAATGATCACGGTATAATTCTGCCAGGCAGGCATAGGCTACTTTGTAGTTAACATTTACTTGCGAAGGTTTTGGGGGAAAGCCATTCCTTCCCTACCAGAAGAAGGTTATCATTAGCATCATCGCTAACGGCTACACAAAGTGTAGACATACGCGCGCACCGCACACATGCACACAGACAGGGGCATTCCTGTGCCCTTTCAGAAAGTTCATGGAAATACCAATCACTGATGCATTTTGTTCATGTCTTATGATTGGCTTGGGCAAATGAATGCGTTTTCTAACAAGTTGAATAGATTTAGTTGATTTCCTACTAAGTTCAATAAATGTTTGAATATTGTTGAATTTGGGTTTAATGTCTGGATTCCGTGATTCGGTCCGCAACGCCTATTTTATAGGGCCCTAGTCCATGAACTTGTCATAAGTCAACATAGGATATGCCCTCTTCCACCCCCACAAGACTCAAATATATATATATATATATATATATATATATCTTGGAAATGTAAGCAATGTTTGAGCTTCTTCAGTCTGTGTCATAAAGTGGATACTTTTCTGTGTCTCGTTCAGAGTGAGTGACACATTGACTTTATATAGTGTACCAAGAGTTGTTCCCTCGCTTACGGCCATACCAGCCTGAATACGCCCGATCTCGTCTGATCTTGGAAGCTAAGCAGGGTCGGGCCTGGTTAGTACTTGGATGGGAGACCGCCTGGGAATACCAGGTGCTGTAAGCTTTTTGTCCCAGTAGAGCGTGCTCTTGTGTCATGGAGCAATTGCCTTTTATTTATCACCCTAATAATATCATGGATTGTTATTGGACTAAATGCAGTTTGTGTGTGCTGCCCTGCCCTGCCCTGCCCTGCCCTGATCAAATCAAATAATGGACATTGCGTTTCCCTCAAAATGTAGGCAGTACATACAGCCTTTGTTTTTAGTCTAGGAGACTGTCAATGTCTGTAGTCCATTAGGGCACTATAAAATCCCTTCAATGTTTTGCCTGATTCCGTTAATTCCCAAGTTCCCTTTTCTCCGTTTAGATTTCCCCGTTGACCGTTTGTCCCTGTTTTGGCAGGTTTTCCTTCTCTCAAAAGTACACCTTTTTAATAGCAAAACAGCACAATTGGATGTTCTATGTCCACAACAATGTTTAAACCCTATCAGGTGACCATTTTTGAGGTCTGGGAAAAATGGAAGACATTTAGATTTTGGGGTGTAGTTACCCTTAAATGCAAGCGTGCACCAGGAAGAGACCTTTGTTTGGTTAAGCGGTGTTGCTGTAGGACAAATGGCCACTGGAGTGATGCAAATGATCACGGTATAATTCTGCCAGGCAGGCATAGGCTACTTTGTAGTTAACATTTACTTGCGAAGGTTTTGGGGGAAAGCCATTCCTTCCCTACCAGAAGAAGGTTATCATTAGCATCATCGCTAACGGCTACACAAAGTGTAGACATACGCGCGCGCCGCACACATGCACACAGACAGGGGCATTCCTGTGCCCTTTCAGAAAGTTCATGGAAATACCAATCACTGATGCATTTTGTTCATGTCTTATGATTGGCTTGGGCAAATGAATATGTTTTCTAACAAGTTGAATAGATTTAGTTGATTTCCTACTAAGTTCAATAAATGTTTGAATATTGTTGAATTTGGGTTTAATGTCTGGATTCCGTGATTCGGTCCGCAACGCCTATTTTATAGGGCCCTAGTCCATGAACTTGTCATAAGTCAACATAGGATATGCCCTCTTCCACCCCCACAAGACTCAATATATATATATATATATATATATATATATATATATATATATATATATATATATATATATATATATATATATATATATATATATATCTTGGAAATGTAAGCAAGGTTTGAGCTTCTTCAGTCTGTGTCATAAAGTGGATACTTTTCTGTCTCGTTCAGAGTGAGTGACACATTGACTTTATATAGTGTACCAAGAGTTGTTCCCTCGCTTACGGCCATACCAGCCTGAATACGCCCATCCTGATTGGAGAAGTGACGACAGGTGCGAGGTTTGAGCTGTGAGTGAGTGTTTGCTGAAGAGTGTTTGTGAGAGAGCTATTTTTGTTAATTAATTGGATTTCGAAATATATTTTTTGTTTTAGTTTTTCCCCCTTGCAGTTTTTCTGCTTGGGGGAGAGTTTTTTTGAAGCACTATGACGGACAACATGGAAACGACAAACGGAATGGACAAAGACAATGAAAGGGCGAAACGGAAGAAAAATGAAGATAAAGAAGGAAGGAAATATGGCAAAGAATACACGGTGGCAATTGAGTTGGAAGGAGATGACAAGGTGACGACAATGGAACTACTACGAGCAATTAAGGAGGCGTGTGGAGAGGTGGTGGGATGCCGAATGAAAGGAGAAAAGAAGTATGAAATTACGATGAGAAATGGAAAAGGAAAAGAACGTTTAATGGATGGAATACGGATAAAGGACACCAGGATTGTGGCGAGAGATGTTAATGTGAAGGAATTGGTGGTGTCTTTTATGAATCTCCCAGTATATGTAGAAGATAGTGAGATACTGGACAAGCTGATTAGATGGGGAGTGGAAGCCGTTTCGGAGATAAGGAGGAGAGTTTGGCCAGGAACGGAGGTGGCTGATGGGACACGATTCTGCAAAGTCAAGTTCACAGAAAAAGTGACATCATTGCCTTACTCTACAAGAATTGAGACGTTGGAGGGAGCAGAATATTTTAGGGTCCTTCATGACAATCAGGTCAGAGTGTGTCGGTTGTGTATTCAACCCGGGCACATAGTTAAAGACTGCCCTGAATTTAAGTGTTTCAAATGTGGCAAGCAAGGACACTATGTGAGAGAATGTGTTGGAGAGAGGGAAAGGAATTTCTGTGGTGGATGCAGAAAGAGATTGGCGGAGTGCAACTGTGGAGAGGATAAGGCTGAAGAGGGGAGTCAAGCACTATTCGAGGAAGAAGTTGTATTGTCGCAAGAAGGAGAAGAAGATGGAGGAGAGGACGTGGTGGAGAGTGGAGAGACGGAGGAAGGAAGAAGGGAGAAGGACCAGAAGATGAATGAAATTGGGAGTAGTATGGACTCAGAAATAAGAAGAGGGAGTTTTCAGGAGGAGGGGGGGAGTGGACTGGGGGGAAGCACGGGGGACTCACAGGTTTTGGGGGATAGCCCAGTACTAACAAGTACCTCGGGGGGTGAAGAAATGGAGAGAGGTTCGAGTTTGAGAACAATAACAGAAACGACAACGACGGCTATAAATGAGACGGAGATGAACACGGGGAGCACAACGATGACAATACCAGAGACGGAGATGAACATGGGGAGCACAACGGATGAGGGTGACAAGAAGTTGAGTTGGATGGATAACATGGACTTGGAGGAGATATCGGACACGGACGATGGAGAAAAGATTGAAAGAACGAGGGAAGGATACAGGAAGAGGAAAGCCGGGGGAAGAGGGGGAGAGAAAGGGTGGAAGAGGAAAGAAACTGGATAACAGGTAGAGGATAATGAAATTATATTTTATTATTCTATTATTTATTAGAATGGTAAATATAATGTCAATAAATGCAAATGGGTTGAGAACAATGGGAAAATTTAATAGAATAGTACAAATGAAGAATTCAGATATTTTATGTATTCAAGAGACGCACTGGGATAATGCATGTGTTTTAGAAGTAAAAAAAATATGGAGGGATTTTATTTATGTTAACAATGGCAGGGGAAATTCAAGTGGGGTCGCAATTTTATTAAGGAAGGATGTAGTGGAAAATGTGAAGAAGATATATAATGATAATAATGGGAGGATTTTAATTTTGGATTTTGAATATATGAATAGGGTTTTTAGGATTATAAATATTTATGCGCCGAATAATGAGATAGAGCGAAAGAATTTATTTTTAGAATTAGGGAAATGGTGCAAGGGTAACTGTATTTTAGTAGGGGATTTTAATGTTAAAATGAATAGATTAGATATGAAAAGGGGAGCTATTTTTAGAAATGACGTATCTAGGGGGGTCTTAAGGAAGATTATGGTTGAAAACAGTTTGATTGATATATGGAGGGAGGAGAATCCGAACAAGAGAGGAATTTCTAGAAGGCAGGTGGTTTTAGGGGAGTTGAAACAGACGCGAATAGATCTGGTTTTAGTAAATGAGGGTTTAAGGAATTTTATGAAAGAAATTAAGTATGTTTTTACAGCTTTTAGTGATCATGCGGCGGTGGTATTTTCTTGTGGAGTAAGGGCACATACTAAATCTGGTGGGCTGTGGTGTTTAAATAATAGCTTGCTAGAGGAGGAAAATTATATTGAGATGATATCAGAATGTATTGGGAAGGCCAAAAGACAACAGTTAATGGAGGTGAATATGGGGTTGTGGTGGGAGGAGCTGAAAACCAAATGTAAGGAATTGACTATAAAATATGCTGTTAAGAGGAATTATTTTTTGAAAAAGAAGGAGAGGGAACTACGTAAGAAGGTTAAACATGAAGTTGAGTGTATAGAAAAGGATGAAGGTCATGGGGTGGAGGATTATTTACTGGCTAAGGATGCACTTGATGAATATGAGAAGAAGAAATGTAATGCGGCGATTGTAAGGAGTAGAGTGCAATATGCGATAGAGGGGGAAAGGTGTACTTCATTTTTCTTGAATTTAGAAAAAAGAAGACAAGAGAAGATTTATATTACGGAGTTAATTAATGATAAAGGGGAAAAGGTTAATGATTTGGTGGGGATTCTGGATACGGTCGAGAGATATTATGAATGCTTATTTAAAAAAGAAGAGGTTAATGATTCCTGTATGGATAAGGTGCTTGAACACGTGGATACTAAGTTAACAGAAGGGGAAAAAAACATGTGTGATGAAGATATGAGTCTAACTGACATTAAGGAGGCCATATTAGATGCTAATTGCAATAGGAGTCCGGGGTCTGATGGCCTAACTGCGGAATTTTATAAATCTTTTGCAGATTTGTTGGCTCCAATTTTAAGAAAACTGTATGAATATATTGAAAAGACTCAAGTGGTGCCAGATTCGCTGGCCACAGGAGTTTTAACCATACTGTATAAAAATAAAGGGAGTCGTGTAAATTTGGATAATTATAGACCATTGACACTTTTAAATTGTGATTATAAGATCTTAGCCAAGGTCTTAGCTAATAGAGTTAAAAAAGTTATGGGAGGAGTAATAGCAGAGACACAAGGATATAGTGTACCAGGGAGGGATATTTCTGACACAGTGGGAACAATAAGGGATGTGATAAAGCATATGGGGGAGGAAGGGGGGTTTGTGATGAGTTTGGATCTAAATAAGGCTTTTGATAGAGTTGATCATTCCTTTTTACTGCGTACACTTGGGAAATTTGGGTTTGGTGAAAGAATGATAGGTTGGATTAGATTATTGAATGGAAATGCAAGGAGCAGAGTAAAATGTAATGGGATTTTAACAGATTCTTTTCCTCTGGAGAGATCTGTTAGGCAGGGATGTCCGTTATCAGCTGCTCTTTATAGTTTATCGGTGGAGCCGCTTGCAGTAATGATTAAAGCAAACAAATTAATTCGAGGTATACGGATACCGGATGGGGGGGAGAGTGTTATACAGCAATATGCGGATGATACTACATGTACTGTGATAGATGTTGAAAGTGTGAAGAATGTAATGGAGTGTTTTGAGGTATATGGCAAGGCATCAGGGGCAAAACTTAATGTTGAAAAATCTGAAATAATGTATGTGGGGATAGATGAAAAAGTGGACTGTGGATTCCCTTTCAAAAAGGCTGAAGGTTATATAAAGACTTTAGGGGTGGTTTTGGGGGTGGATAAAGAAGGGACGAGAGATGAGACATGGACTGGGGTTTTGAATAAAATAAAACATACTCTATCTTATTGGAAGGCAAGAAAACTGTTCTTGAGGGGGAAGGTGGTGGTGATTAATTCTTTGGTGGCATCCAAATGTATCTATGTTCTAGGTTCGTTGGATATGCCACAATGGGTGTTAAAAGAATTCAATGGTTTGGTTACAGATTTCCTATGGGAGGGGAAGGGGACTAGGATTGCAAGGGCAACTCTTATCTCGGATTTAAAGGATGGGGGGTTGAAATTGGTGGATTTGGATGTGAAGAGAAAAGCAATGAGAATAAAAACTGTGCAAAAATACTTATATGGGGAGGTAGATTATGGATGGAAAAGGTTTTTTAAACATTTTTTGTACAGAAGTGGGGGTTGTGAAGAAAGTGGATTATTGATGTCATGGAAGAAGGATATGTTGGAGGGTTTGCCTGAGTTCTATAAAGAGGTGTTCTTGGCATGGGGGGAATTTCTTCCTAAGATTGAGTACACATGTACAAATAAGGACAACATATTTAATCAGCCTGTGTTTTTGAATCCGAAAATAGAGAGTGGGGGGAAGGTGCTGTACAACAAAATGTTCATGAAGGCTGGGTTAATATTGGTAAAAGATTTTCTTTACGAGGTTATACCGGGGTTTTTAAGGGGGCAGGCAATTCTGGATACTGTGTGGGAGGTTGATGATACAGTGGAGAGAAAATTAGTATTGCAGATATACGAAAGAATTAAATTATGCATTCCGGGTGAGTGGATAAAAGTGATAAATGGGGAGGGGGAATATGAGGACTTGTATGTGCTGCCAAGTCTCTATGTGGGTAAAGGATCGGGGAAACAAGTTTTATCAAAAGTAACACAGAAAAGATTGTACAAGTGTATGTTGAAGTCTGTGTGTGTGAGGCCTGCGGCTGAGAGGATGTGGGAAAAAATGTTTATTGATTTGGATGTTTCTTTGATGTGGGAGAATTTGGTTTTGTTTGGGAATAAACGAAATTGTGAGAACATGGATTTTATGATACGGCATAATCGTATATACACAAACATTATTTTACATCAGATAAACCGCGATGTAAGGCGGGAATGTGACGTGTGTATGATGAAGCCAGAGTCTTTGTTGCATTTATTTGTTGAATGTCCAAGTCTGACAGGTTTTTTTAAGGAAGTAAAAATTTTGCTGTGGAGGCACTGGAGAAAAGAGTTTTTAGAAAGTTTTGTATGGGATAGGTTAATATTATTTGGAGTAATGGGGAAATGTTTGGGTGTGAATGTGTACCTGTTGAATATTGTTTTGAGTTTTGTGAGGTATGCAATTTACTGTAGAAGGAATATGAAACATTTTGAAGGGAAAAAGGTGAATGTCTGGGTAATCTTTAAAGCAGGTTTAAGAAAGCAGGTGGAATTAATGTATAATGCAAAACTAGAGAAATTTGAAAGTATGTTTATAAAGGGGAGTACTTTAGTGTCTATGGAGGAGGGAGGAGGGGGAGTTAGGGTTAACTTCTGAAATGGAGTATGTCTAATGTCTATATTAGATTTTTTTGAAAGAATTATTTTGAATATTTTCTTTGTTTATTTTTTTTGATAGGGGGTGGCTTTTATCTGCCTATTTTGTGGGTGGAATTTG
>NW_028164966.1:277500-297500 GCF_964263955.1 Coregonus lavaretus
GCACCGCACACATGCACACAGACAGGGGCATTCCTGTGCCCTTTCAGAAAGTTCATGGAAATACCAATCACTGATGCATTTTGTTCATGTCTTATGATTGGCTTGGGCAAATGAATGCGTTTTCTAACAAGTTGAATAGATTTAGTTGATTTCCTACTAAGTTCAATAAATGTTTGAATATTGTTGAATTTGGGTTTAATGTCTGGATTCCGTGATTCGGTCCGCAACGCCTATTTTATAGGGCCCTAGTCCATGAACTTGTCATAAGTCAACATAGGATATGCCCTCTTCCACCCCCACAAGACTCAAATATATATATATATATATATATATATATATATCTTGGAAATGTAAGCAATGTTTGAGCTTCTTCAGTCTGTGTCATAAAGTGGATACTTTTCTGTGTCTCGTTCAGAGTGAGTGACACATTGACTTTATATAGTGTACCAAGAGTTGTTCCCTCGCTTACGGCCATACCAGCCTGAATACGCCCGATCTCGTCTGATCTTGGAAGCTAAGCAGGGTCGGGCCTGGTTAGTACTTGGATGGGAGACCGCCTGGGAATACCAGGTGCTGTAAGCTTTTTGTCCCAGTAGAGCGTGCTCTTGTGTCATGGAGCAATTGCCTTTTATTTATCACCCTAATAATATCATGGATTGTTATTGGACTAAATGCAGTTTGTGTGTGCTGCCCTGCCCTGCCCTGCCCTGCCCTGATCAAATCAAATAATGGACATTGCGTTTCCCTCAAAATGTAGGCAGTACATACAGCCTTTGTTTTTAGTCTAGGAGACTGTCAATGTCTGTAGTCCATTAGGGCACTATAAAATCCCTTCAATGTTTTGCCTGATTCCGTTAATTCCCAAGTTCCCTTTTCTCCGTTTAGATTTCCCCGTTGACCGTTTGTCCCTGTTTTGGCAGGTTTTCCTTCTCTCAAAAGTACACCTTTTTAATAGCAAAACAGCACAATTGGATGTTCTATGTCCACAACAATGTTTAAACCCTATCAGGTGACCATTTTTGAGGTCTGGGAAAAATGGAAGACATTTAGATTTTGGGGTGTAGTTACCCTTAAATGCAAGCGTGCACCAGGAAGAGACCTTTGTTTGGTTAAGCGGTGTTGCTGTAGGACAAATGGCCACTGGAGTGATGCAAATGATCACGGTATAATTCTGCCAGGCAGGCATAGGCTACTTTGTAGTTAACATTTACTTGCGAAGGTTTTGGGGGAAAGCCATTCCTTCCCTACCAGAAGAAGGTTATCATTAGCATCATCGCTAACGGCTACACAAAGTGTAGACATACGCGCGCGCCGCACACATGCACACAGACAGGGGCATTCCTGTGCCCTTTCAGAAAGTTCATGGAAATACCAATCACTGATGCATTTTGTTCATGTCTTATGATTGGCTTGGGCAAATGAATATGTTTTCTAACAAGTTGAATAGATTTAGTTGATTTCCTACTAAGTTCAATAAATGTTTGAATATTGTTGAATTTGGGTTTAATGTCTGGATTCCGTGATTCGGTCCGCAACGCCTATTTTATAGGGCCCTAGTCCATGAACTTGTCATAAGTCAACATAGGATATGCCCTCTTCCACCCCCACAAGACTCATATATATATATATATATATATATATATATATATATATATATATATATATATATATATATATATATATATATATATATATATATATATATATATATATATATATATATATCTTGGAAATGTAAGCAAGGTTTGAGCTTCTTCAGTCTGTGTCATAAAGTGGATACTTTTCTGTGTCTCGTTCAGAGTGAGTGACACATTGACTTTATATAGTGTACCAAGAGTTGTTCCCTCGCTTACGGCCATACCAGCCTGAATACGCCCATCCTGATTGGAGAAGTGACGACAGGTGCGAGGTTTGAGCTGTGAGTGAGTGTTTGCTGAAGAGTGTTTGTGAGAGAGCTATTTTTGTTAATTAATTGGATTTCGAAATATATTTTTTGTTTTAGTTTTTCCCCCTTGCAGTTTTTCTGCTTGGGGGAGAGTTTTTTTGAAGCACTATGACGGACAACATGGAAACGACAAACGGAATGGACAAAGACAATGAAAGGGCGAAACGGAAGAAAAATGAAGATAAAGAAGGAAGGAAATATGGCAAAGAATACACGGTGGCAATTGAGTTGGAAGGAGATGACAAGGTGACGACAATGGAACTACTACGAGCAATTAAGGAGGCGTGTGGAGAGGTGGTGGGATGCCGAATGAAAGGAGAAAAGAAGTATGAAATTACGATGAGAAATGGAAAAGGAAAAGAACGTTTAATGGATGGAATACGGATAAAGGACACCAGGATTGTGGCGAGAGATGTTAATGTGAAGGAATTGGTGGTGTCTTTTATGAATCTCCCAGTATATGTAGAAGATAGTGAGATACTGGACAAGCTGATTAGATGGGGAGTGGAAGCCGTTTCGGAGATAAGGAGGAGAGTTTGGCCAGGAACGGAGGTGGCTGATGGGACACGATTCTGCAAAGTCAAGTTCACAGAAAAAGTGACATCATTGCCTTACTCTACAAGAATTGAGACGTTGGAGGGAGCAGAATATTTTAGGGTCCTTCATGACAATCAGGTCAGAGTGTGTCGGTTGTGTATTCAACCCGGGCACATAGTTAAAGACTGCCCTGAATTTAAGTGTTTCAAATGTGGCAAGCAAGGACACTATGTGAGAGAATGTGTTGGAGAGAGGGAAAGGAATTTCTGTGGTGGATGCAGAAAGAGATTGGCGGAGTGCAACTGTGGAGAGGATAAGGCTGAAGAGGGGAGTCAAGCACTATTCGAGGAAGAAGTTGTATTGTCGCAAGAAGGAGAAGAAGATGGAGGAGAGGACGTGGTGGAGAGTGGAGAGACGGAGGAAGGAAGAAGGGAGAAGGACCAGAAGATGAATGAAATTGGGAGTAGTATGGACTCAGAAATAAGAAGAGGGAGTTTTCAGGAGGAGGGGGGGAGTGGACTGGGGGGAAGCACGGGGGACTCACAGGTTTTGGGGGATAGCCCAGTACTAACAAGTACCTCGGGGGGTGAAGAAATGGAGAGAGGTTCGAGTTTGAGAACAATAACAGAAACGACAACGACGGCTATAAATGAGACGGAGATGAACACGGGGAGCACAACGATGACAATACCAGAGACGGAGATGAACATGGGGAGCACAACGGATGAGGGTGACAAGAAGTTGAGTTGGATGGATAACATGGACTTGGAGGAGATATCGGACACGGACGATGGAGAAAAGATTGAAAGAACGAGGGAAGGATACAGGAAGAGGAAAGCCGGGGGAAGAGGGGGAGAGAAAGGGTGGAAGAGGAAAGAAACTGGATAACAGGTAGAGGATAATGAAATTATATTTTATTATTCTATTATTTATTAGAATGGTAAATATAATGTCAATAAATGCAAATGGGTTGAGAACAATGGGAAAATTTAATAGAATAGTACAAATGAAGAATTCAGATATTTTATGTATTCAAGAGACGCACTGGGATAATGCATGTGTTTTAGAAGTAAAAAAAATATGGAGGGATTTTATTTATGTTAACAATGGCAGGGGAAATTCAAGTGGGGTCGCAATTTTATTAAGGAAGGATGTAGTGGAAAATGTGAAGAAGATATATAATGATAATAATGGGAGGATTTTAATTTTGGATTTTGAATATATGAATAGGGTTTTTAGGATTATAAATATTTATGCGCCGAATAATGAGATAGAGCGAAAGAATTTATTTTTAGAATTAGGGAAATGGTGCAAGGGTAACTGTATTTTAGTAGGGGATTTTAATGTTAAAATGAATAGATTAGATATGAAAAGGGGAGCTATTTTTAGAAATGACGTATCTAGGGGGGTCTTAAGGAAGATTATGGTTGAAAACAGTTTGATTGATATATGGAGGGAGGAGAATCCGAACAAGAGAGGAATTTCTAGAAGGCAGGTGGTTTTAGGGGAGTTGAAACAGACGCGAATAGATCTGGTTTTAGTAAATGAGGGTTTAAGGAATTTTATGAAAGAAATTAAGTATGTTTTTACAGCTTTTAGTGATCATGCGGCGGTGGTATTTTCTTGTGGAGTAAGGGCACATACTAAATCTGGTGGGCTGTGGTGTTTAAATAATAGCTTGCTAGAGGAGGAAAATTATATTGAGATGATATCAGAATGTATTGGGAAGGCCAAAAGACAACAGTTAATGGAGGTGAATATGGGGTTGTGGTGGGAGGAGCTGAAAACCAAATGTAAGGAATTGACTATAAAATATGCTGTTAAGAGGAATTATTTTTTGAAAAAGAAGGAGAGGGAACTACGTAAGAAGGTTAAACATGAAGTTGAGTGTATAGAAAAGGATGAAGGTCATGGGGTGGAGGATTATTTACTGGCTAAGGATGCACTTGATGAATATGAGAAGAAGAAATGTAATGCGGCGATTGTAAGGAGTAGAGTGCAATATGCGATAGAGGGGGAAAGGTGTACTTCATTTTTCTTGAATTTAGAAAAAAGAAGACAAGAGAAGATTTATATTACGGAGTTAATTAATGATAAAGGGGAAAAGGTTAATGATTTGGTGGGGATTCTGGATACGGTCGAGAGATATTATGAATGCTTATTTAAAAAAGAAGAGGTTAATGATTCCTGTATGGATAAGGTGCTTGAACACGTGGATACTAAGTTAACAGAAGGGGAAAAAAACATGTGTGATGAAGATATGAGTCTAACTGACATTAAGGAGGCCATATTAGATGCTAATTGCAATAGGAGTCCGGGGTCTGATGGCCTAACTGCGGAATTTTATAAATCTTTTGCAGATTTGTTGGCTCCAATTTTAAGAAAACTGTATGAATATATTGAAAAGACTCAAGTGGTGCCAGATTCGCTGGCCACAGGAGTTTTAACCATACTGTATAAAAATAAAGGGAGTCGTGTAAATTTGGATAATTATAGACCATTGACACTTTTAAATTGTGATTATAAGATCTTAGCCAAGGTCTTAGCTAATAGAGTTAAAAAAGTTATGGGAGGAGTAATAGCAGAGACACAAGGATATAGTGTACCAGGGAGGGATATTTCTGACACAGTGGGAACAATAAGGGATGTGATAAAGCATATGGGGGAGGAAGGGGGGTTTGTGATGAGTTTGGATCTAAATAAGGCTTTTGATAGAGTTGATCATTCCTTTTTACTGCGTACACTTGGGAAATTTGGGTTTGGTGAAAGAATGATAGGTTGGATTAGATTATTGAATGGAAATGCAAGGAGCAGAGTAAAATGTAATGGGATTTTAACAGATTCTTTTCCTCTGGAGAGATCTGTTAGGCAGGGATGTCCGTTATCAGCTGCTCTTTATAGTTTATCGGTGGAGCCGCTTGCAGTAATGATTAAAGCAAACAAATTAATTCGAGGTATACGGATACCGGATGGGGGGGAGAGTGTTATACAGCAATATGCGGATGATACTACATGTACTGTGATAGATGTTGAAAGTGTGAAGAATGTAATGGAGTGTTTTGAGGTATATGGCAAGGCATCAGGGGCAAAACTTAATGTTGAAAAATCTGAAATAATGTATGTGGGGATAGATGAAAAAGTGGACTGTGGATTCCCTTTCAAAAAGGCTGAAGGTTATATAAAGACTTTAGGGGTGGTTTTGGGGGTGGATAAAGAAGGGACGAGAGATGAGGCATGGACTGGGGTTTTGAATAAAATAAAACATACTCTATCTTAGTGGAAGGCAAGAAAACTGTTCTTGAGGGGGAAGGTGGTGGTGATTAATTCTTTGGTGGCATCCAAATGTATCTATGTTCTAGGTTCGTTGGATATGCCACAATGGGTGTTAAAAGAATTCAATGGTTTGGTTACAGATTTCCTATGGGAGGGGAAGGGGACTAGGATTGCAAGGGCAACTCTTATCTCGGATTTAAAGGATGGGGGGTTGAAATTGGTGGATTTGGATGTGAAGAGAAAAGCAATGAGAATAAAAACTGTGCAAAAATACTTATATGGGGAGGTAGATTATGGATGGAAAAGGTTTTTTAAACATTTTTTGTACAGAAGTGGGGGTTGTGAAGAAAGTGGATTATTGATGTCATGGAAGAAGGATATGTTGGAGGGTTTGCCTGAGTTCTATAAAGAGGTGTTCTTGGCATGGGGGGAATTTCTTCCTAAGATTGAGTACACATGTACAAATAAGGACAACATATTTAATCAGCCTGTGTTTTTGAATCCGAAAATAGAGAGTGGGGGGAAGGTGCTGTACAACAAAATGTTCATGAAGGCTGGGTTAATATTGGTAAAAGATTTTCTTTACGAGGTTATACCGGGGTTTTTAAGGGGGCAGGCAATTCTGGATACTGTGTGGGAGGTTGATGATACAGTGGAGAGAAAATTAGTATTGCAGATATACGAAAGAATTAAATTATGCATTCCGGGTGAGTGGATAAAAGTGATAAATGGGGAGGGGGAATATGAGGACTTGTATGTGCTGCCAAGTCTCTATGTGGGTAAAGGATCGGGGAAACAAGTTTTATCAAAAGTAACACAGAAAAGATTGTACAAGTGTATGTTGAAGTCTGTGTGTGTGAGGCCTGCGGCTGAGAGGATGTGGGAAAAAATGTTTATTGATTTGGATGTTTCTTTGATGTGGGAGAATTTGGTTTTGTTTGGGAATAAACGAAATTGTGAGAACATGGATTTTATGATACGGCATAATCGTATATACACAAACATTATTTTACATCAGATAAACCGCGATGTAAGGCGGGAATGTGACGTGTGTATGATGAAGCCAGAGTCTTTGTTGCATTTATTTGTTGAATGTCCAAGTCTGACAGGTTTTTTAAGGAAGTAAAAATTTTGCTGTGGAGGCACTGGAGAAAAGAGTTTTTAGAAAGGTTTGTATGGGATAGGTTAATATTATTTGGAGTAATGGGGAAATGTTTGGGTGTGAATGTGTACCTGTTGAATATTGTTTTGAGTTTTGTGAGGTATGCAATTTACTGTAGAAGGAATATGAAACATTTTGAAGGGAAAAAGGTGAATGTCTGGGTAATCTTTAAAGCAGGTTTAAGAAAGCAGGTGGAATTAATGTATAATGCAAAACTAGAGAAATTTGAAAGTATGTTTATAAAGGGGAGTACTTTAGTGTCTATGGAGGAGGGAGGAGGGGGAGTTAGGGTTAACTTCTGAAATGGAGTATGTCTAATGTCTATATTAGATTTTTTTGAAAGAATTATTTTGAATATTTTCTTTGTTTATTTTTTTTGATAGGGGGTGGCTTTTATCTGCCTATTTTGTGGGTGGAATTTGTTATGTCTTAGTCATGTCTGAGTTTTTTCTGTATTTTTATTTCTTTGGGTTCTTTGATTTGATAGGGGGTGAATTGTTCACCTGCCTATGTTAGGATAGTGTCTGCTGTATTGTTCATTGTAATATTGTACTGTAAATATTGTAAAAAATTGAATTTTTTGATAATAAAAAGAGAAAAAAAAAAAAAATACGCCCGATCTCCTCCGATCTCGGAAGCTAAGCAGGGTTGGGCCTGGTTAGTACTTGGATGGGAGACCGCCTGGGAATACCAGGTGCTGTAAGCTTTTTGTCCCAGTAGAGCGTGCTCTTGTGTCATGGAGCAATTGCCTTTTATTTATCACCCTAATAATATCATGGATTGTTATTGGACTAAATGCAGTTTGTGTGTGCTGCCCTGCCCTGCCCTGATCAAATCAAATAATGGACATTGCGTTTCCCTCAAAATGTAGGCAGTACATACAGCCTTTGTTTTTAGTCTAGGAGACTGTCAATGTCTGTAGTCCATTAGGGCACTATAAAATCCCTTCAATGTTTTGCCTGATTCCGTTAATTCCCAAGTTCCCTTTTCTCCGTTTAGATTTCCCCGTTGACCGTTTGTCCCTGTTTTGGCAGGTTTTCGCTCTCAAAAGTACACATTTTTAATAGCAAAACAGCACAATTGGATGTTCTATGTCAACAACAATGTTTAAACCCTATCAGGTGACCATTTTTGAGGTCTGGGAAAAATGGAAGACATTTAGATTTTGGGGTGTAGTTACCCTTAAATGCAAGCGTGCACCAGGAAGAGACCTTTGTTTGGTTAAGCGGTGTTGCTGTAGGACAAATGGCCACTGGAGTGATGCAAATGATCACGGTATAATTCTGCCAGGCAGGCATAGGCTACTTTGTAGTTAACATTTACTTGCGAAGGTTTTGGGGGAAAGCCATTCCTTCCCTACCAGAAGAAGGTTATCATTAGCATCATCGCTAACGGCTACACAAAGTGTAGACATACGCGCGCACCGCACACATGCACACAGACAGGGGCATTCCTGTGCCCTTTCAGAAAGTTCATGGAAATACCAATCACTGATGCATTTTGTTCATGTCTTATGATTGGCTTGGGCAAATGAATGCGTTTTCTAACAAGTTGAATAGATTTAGTTGATTTCCTACTAAGTTCAATAAATGTTTGAATATTGTTGAATTTGGGTTTAATGTCTGGATTCCGTGATTCGGTCCGCAACGCCTATTTTATAGGGCCCTAGTCCATGAACTTGTCATAAGTCAACATAGGATATGCCCTCTTCCACCCCCACAAGACTCAAATATATATATATATATATATATATATATATATATATCTTGGAAATGTAAGCAATGTTTGAGCTTCTTCAGTCTGTGTCATAAAGTGGATACTTTTCTGTGTCTCGTTCAGAGTGAGTGACACATTGACTTTATATAGTGTACCAAGAGTTGTTCCCTCGCTTACGGCCATACCAGCCTGAATACGCCCGATCTCCTCCGATCTCGGAAGCTAAGCAGGGTTGGGCCTGGTTAGTACTTGGATGGGAGACCGCCTGGGAATACCAGGTGCTGTAAGCTTTTTGTCCCAGTAGAGCGTGCTCTTGTGTCATGGAGCAATTGCCTTTTATTTATCACCCTAATAATATCATGGATTGTTATTGGACTAAATGCAGTTTGTGTGTGCTGCCCTGCCCTGCCCTGATCAAATCAAATAATGGACATTGCGTTTCCCTCAAAATGTAGGCAGTACATACAGCCTTTGTTTTTAGTCTAGGAGACTGTCAATGTCTGTAGTCCATTAGGGCACTATAAAATCCCTTCAATGTTTTGCCTGATTCCGTTAATTCCCAAGTTCCCTTTTCTCCGTTTAGATTTCCCCGTTGACCGTTTGTCCCTGTTTTGGCAGGTTTTCGCTCTCAAAAGTACACATTTTTAATAGCAAAACAGCACAATTGGATGTTCTATGTCAACAACAATGTTTAAACCCTATCAGGTGACCATTTTTGAGGTCTGGGAAAAATGGAAGACATTTAGATTTTGGGGTGTAGTTACCCTTAAATGCAAGCGTGCACCAGGAAGAGACCTTTGTTTGGTTAAGCGGTGTTGCTGTAGGACAAATGGCCACTGGAGTGATGCAAATGATCACGGTATAATTCTGCCAGGCAGGCATAGGCTACTTTGTAGTTAACATTTACTTGCGAAGGTTTTGGGGGAAAGCCATTCCTTCCCTACCAGAAGAAGGTTATCATTAGCATCATCGCTAACGGCTACACAAAGTGTAGACATACGCGCGCACCGCACACATGCACACAGACAGGGGCATTCCTGTGCCCTTTCAGAAAGTTCATGGAAATACCAATCACTGATGCATTTTGTTCATGTCTTATGATTGGCTTGGGCAAATGAATGCGTTTTCTAACAAGTTGAATAGATTTAGTTGATTTCCTACTAAGTTCAATAAATGTTTGAATATTGTTGAATTTGGGTTTAATGTCTGGATTCCGTGATTCGGTCCGCAACGCCTATTTTATAGGGCCCTAGTCCATGAACTTGTCATAAGTCAACATAGGATATGCCCTCTTCCACCCCCACAAGACTCAAATATATATATATATATATATATATATATATCTTGGAAATGTAAGCAATGTTTGAGCTTCTTCAGTCTGTGTCATAAAGTGGATACTTTTCTGTGTCTCGTTCAGAGTGAGTGACACATTGACTTTATATAGTGTACCAAGAGTTGTTCCCTCGCTTACGGCCATACCAGCCTGAATACGCCCGATCTCGTCTGATCTTGGAAGCTAAGCAGGGTCGGGCCTGGTTAGTACTTGGATGGGAGACCGCCTGGGAATACCAGGTGCTGTAAGCTTTTTGTCCCAGTAGAGCGTGCTCTTGTGTCATGGAGCAATTGCCTTTTATTTATCACCCTAATAATATCATGGATTGTTATTGGACTAAATGCAGTTTGTGTGTGCTGCCCTGCCCTGCCCTGCCCTGCCCTGATCAAATCAAATAATGGACATTGCGTTTCCCTCAAAATGTAGGCAGTACATACAGCCTTTGTTTTTAGTCTAGGAGACTGTCAATGTCTGTAGTCCATTAGGGCACTATAAAATCCCTTCAATGTTTTGCCTGATTCCGTTAATTCCCAAGTTCCCTTTTCTCCGTTTAGATTTCCCCGTTGACCGTTTGTCCCTGTTTTGGCAGGTTTTCCTTCTCTCAAAAGTACACCTTTTTAATAGCAAAACAGCACAATTGGATGTTCTATGTCCACAACAATGTTTAAACCCTATCAGGTGACCATTTTTGAGGTCTGGGAAAAATGGAAGACATTTAGATTTTGGGGTGTAGTTACCCTTAAATGCAAGCGTGCACCAGGAAGAGACCTTTGTTTGGTTAAGCGGTGTTGCTGTAGGACAAATGGCCACTGGAGTGATGCAAATGATCACGGTATAATTCTGCCAGGCAGGCATAGGCTACTTTGTAGTTAACATTTACTTGCGAAGGTTTTGGGGGAAAGCCATTCCTTCCCTACCAGAAGAAGGTTATCATTAGCATCATCGCTAACGGCTACACAAAGTGTAGACATACGCGCGCGCCGCACACATGCACACAGACAGGGGCATTCCTGTGCCCTTTCAGAAAGTTCATGGAAATACCAATCACTGATGCATTTTGTTCATGTCTTATGATTGGCTTGGGCAAATGAATATGTTTTCTAACAAGTTGAATAGATTTAGTTGATTTCCTACTAAGTTCAATAAATGTTTGAATATTGTTGAATTTGGGTTTAATGTCTGGATTCCGTGATTCGGTCCGCAACGCCTATTTTATAGGGCCCTAGTCCATGAACTTGTCATAAGTCAACATAGGATATGCCCTCTTCCACCCCCACAAGACTCAAATATATATATATATATATATATATATATATATATATATATATATATATATATATATATATATATATATATATATATATATATATATATATATCTTGGAAATGTAAGCAAGGTTTGAGCTTCTTCAGTCTGTGTCATAAAGTGGATACTTTTCTGTCTCGTTCAGAGTGAGTGACACATTGACTTTATATAGTGTACCAAGAGTTGTTCCCTCGCTTACGGCCATACCAGCCTGAATACGCCCGATCTCGTCCGATCTCGGAAGCTAAGCAGGGTCGGGCCTGGTTAGTACTTGGATGGGAGACCGCCTGGGAATACCAGGTGCTGTAAGCTTTTTGTCCCAGTAGAGCGTGCTCTTGTGTCATGGAGCAATTGCCTTTTATTTATCACCCTAATAATATCATGGATTGTTATTGGACTAAATGCAGTTTGTGTGTGCTGCCCTGCCCTGCCCTGATCAAATCAAATAATGGACATTGCGTTTCCCTCAAAATGTAGGCAGTACATACAGCCTTTGTTTTTAGTCTAGGAGACTGTCAATGTCTGTAGTCCATTAGGGCACTATAAAATCCCTTCAATGTTTTGCCTGATTCCGTTAATTCCCAAGTTCCCTTTTCTCCGTTTAGATTTCCCCGTTGACCGTTTGTCCCTGTTTTGGCAGGTTTTCGCTCTCAAAAGTACACATTTTTAATAGCAAAACAGCACAATTGGATGTTCTATGTCAACAACAATGTTTAAACCCTATCAGGTGACCATTTTTGAGGTCTGGGAAAAATGGAAGACATTTAGATTTTGGGGTGTAGTTACCCTTAAATGCAAGCGTGCACCAGGAAGAGACCTTTGTTTGGTTAAGCGGTGTTGCTGTAGGACAAATGGCCACTGGAGTGATGCAAATGATCACGGTATAATTCTGCCAGGCAGGCATAGGCTACTTTGTAGTTAACATTTACTTGCGAAGGTTTTGGGGGAAAGCCATTCCTTCCCTACCAGAAGAAGGTTATCATTAGCATCATCGCTAACGGCTACACAAAGTGTAGACATACGCGCGCACCGCACACATGCACACAGACAGGGGCATTCCTGTGCCCTTTCAGAAAGTTCATGGAAATACCAATCACTGATGCATTTTGTTCATGTCTTATGATTGGCTTGGGCAAATGAATGCGTTTTCTAACAAGTTGAATAGATTTAGTTGATTTCCTACTAAGTTCAATAAATGTTTGAATATTGTTGAATTTGGGTTTAATGTCTGGATTCCGTGATTCGGTCCGCAACGCCTATTTTATAGGGCCCTAGTCCATGAACTTGTCATAAGTCAACATAGGATATGCCCTCTTCCACCCCCACAAGACTCAAATATATATATATATATATATATATATATATATATATATATATATATATATCTTGGAAATGTAAGCAAGGTTTGAGCTTCTTCAGTCTGTGTCATAAAGTGGATACTTTTCTGTGTCTCGTTCAGAGTGAGTGACACATTGACTTTATATAGTGTACCAAGAGTTGTTCCCTCGCTTACGGCCATACCAGCCTGAATACGCCCGATCTCGTCTGATCTTGGAAGCTAAGCAGGGTCGGGCCTGGTTAGTACTTGGATGGGAGACCGCCTGGGAATACCAGGTGCTGTAAGCTTTTTGTCCCAGTAGAGCGTGCTCTTGTGTCATGGAGCAATTGCCTTTTATTTATCACCCTAATAATATCATGGATTGTTATTGGACTAAATGCAGTTTGTGTGTGCTGCCCTGCCCTGCCCTGCCCTGCCCTGATCAAATCAAATAATGGACATTGCGTTTCCCTCAAAATGTAGGCAGTACATACAGCCTTTGTTTTTAGTCTAGGAGACTGTCAATGTCTGTAGTCCATTAGGGCACTATAAAATCCCTTCAATGTTTTGCCTGATTCCGTTAATTCCCAAGTTCCCTTTTCTCCGTTTAGATTTCCCCGTTGACCGTTTGTCCCTGTTTTGGCAGGTTTTCCTTCTCTCAAAAGTACACCTTTTTAATAGCAAAACAGCACAATTGGATGTTCTATGTCCACAACAATGTTTAAACCCTATCAGGTGACCATTTTTGAGGTCTGGGAAAAATGGAAGACATTTAGATTTTGGGGTGTAGTTACCCTTAAATGCAAGCGTGCACCAGGAAGAGACCTTTGTTTGGTTAAGCGGTGTTGCTGTAGGACAAATGGCCACTGGAGTGATGCAAATGATCACGGTATAATTCTGCCAGGCAGGCATAGGCTACTTTGTAGTTAACATTTACTTGCGAAGGTTTTGGGGGAAAGCCATTCCTTCCCTACCAGAAGAAGGTTATCATTAGCATCATCGCTAACGGCTACACAAAGTGTAGACATACGCGCGCGCCGCACACATGCACACAGACAGGGGCATTCCTGTGCCCTTTCAGAAAGTTCATGGAAATACCAATCACTGATGCATTTTGTTCATGTCTTATGATTGGCTTGGGCAAATGAATATGTTTTCTAACAAGTTGAATAGATTTAGTTGATTTCCTACTAAGTTCAATAAATGTTTGAATATTGTTGAATTTGGGTTTAATGTCTGGATTCCGTGATTCGGTCCGCAACGCCTATTTTATAGGGCCCTAGTCCATGAACTTGTCATAAGTCAACATAGGATATGCCCTCTTCCACCCCCACAAGACTCATATATATATATATATATATATATATATATATATATATATATATATATATATCTTGGAAATGTAAGCAAGGTTTGAGCTTCTTCAGTCTGTGTCATAAAGTGGATACGTTTCTGTGTCCCTTTCAGAGTGAGTGACACATTGACTTTATATAGTGTACCAAGAGTTGTTCCCTCGCTTACGGCCATACCAGCCTGAATACGCCCATCCTGATTGGAGAAGTGACGACAGGTGCGAGGTTTGAGCTGTGAGTGAGTGTTTGCTGAAGAGTGTTTGTGAGAGAGCTATTTTTGTTAATTAATTGGATTTCGAAATATATTTTTTGTTTTAGTTTTTCCCCCTTGCAGTTTTTCTGCTTGGGGGAGAGTTTTTTTGAAGCACTATGACGGACAACATGGAAACGACAAACGGAATGGACAAAGACAATGAAAGGGCGAAACGGAAGAAAAATGAAGATAAAGAAGGAAGGAAATATGGCAAAGAATACACGGTGGCAATTGAGTTGGAAGGAGATGACAAGGTGACGACAATGGAACTACTACGAGCAATTAAGGAGGCGTGTGGAGAGGTGGTGGGATGCCGAATGAAAGGAGAAAAGAAGTATGAAATTACGATGAGAAATGGAAAAGGAAAAGAACGTTTAATGGATGGAATACGGATAAAGGACACCAGGATTGTGGCGAGAGATGTTAATGTGAAGGAATTGGTGGTGTCTTTTATGAATCTCCCAGTATATGTAGAAGATAGTGAGATACTGGACAAGCTGATTAGATGGGGAGTGGAAGCCGTTTCGGAGATAAGGAGGAGAGTTTGGCCAGGAACGGAGGTGGCTGATGGGACACGATTCTGCAAAGTCAAGTTCACAGAAAAAGTGACATCATTGCCTTACTCTACAAGAATTGAGACGTTGGAGGGAGCAGAATATTTTAGGGTCCTTCATGACAATCAGGTCAGAGTGTGTCGGTTGTGTATTCAACCCGGGCACATAGTTAAAGACTGCCCTGAATTTAAGTGTTTCAAATGTGGCAAGCAAGGACACTATGTGAGAGAATGTGTTGGAGAGAGGGAAAGGAATTTCTGTGGTGGATGCAGAAAGAGATTGGCGGAGTGCAACTGTGGAGAGGATAAGGCTGAAGAGGGGAGTCAAGCACTATTCGAGGAAGAAGTTGTATTGTCGCAAGAAGGAGAAGAAGATGGAGGAGAGGACGTGGTGGAGAGTGGAGAGACGGAGGAAGGAAGAAGGGAGAAGGACCAGAAGATGAATGAAATTGGGAGTAGTATGGACTCAGAAATAAGAAGAGGGAGTTTTCAGGAGGAGGGGGGGAGTGGACTGGGGGGAAGCACGGGGGACTCACAGGTTTTGGGGGATAGCCCAGTACTAACAAGTACCTCGGGGGGTGAAGAAATGGAGAGAGGTTCGAGTTTGAGAACAATAACAGAAACGACAACGACGGCTATAAATGAGACGGAGATGAACACGGGGAGCACAACGATGACAATACCAGAGACGGAGATGAACATGGGGAGCACAACGGATGAGGGTGACAAGAAGTTGAGTTGGATGGATAACATGGACTTGGAGGAGATATCGGACACGGACGATGGAGAAAAGATTGAAAGAACGAGGGAAGGATACAGGAAGAGGAAAGCCGGGGGAAGAGGGGGAGAGAAAGGGTGGAAGAGGAAAGAAACTGGATAACAGGTAGAGGATAATGAAATTATATTTTATTATTCTATTATTTATTAGAATGGTAAATATAATGTCAATAAATGCAAATGGGTTGAGAACAATGGGAAAATTTAATAGAATAGTACAAATGAAGAATTCAGATATTTTATGTATTCAAGAGACGCACTGGGATAATGCATGTGTTTTAGAAGTAAAAAAAATATGGAGGGATTTTATTTATGTTAACAATGGCAGGGGAAATTCAAGTGGGGTCGCAATTTTATTAAGGAAGGATGTAGTGGAAAATGTGAAGAAGATATATAATGATAATAATGGGAGGATTTTAATTTTGGATTTTGAATATATGAATAGGGTTTTTAGGATTATAAATATTTATGCGCCGAATAATGAGATAGAGCGAAAGAATTTATTTTTAGAATTAGGGAAATGGTGCAAGGGTAACTGTATTTTAGTAGGGGATTTTAATGTTAAAATGAATAGATTAGATATGAAAAGGGGAGCTATTTTTAGAAATGACGTATCTAGGGGGGTCTTAAGGAAGATTATGGTTGAAAACAGTTTGATTGATATATGGAGGGAGGAGAATCCGAACAAGAGAGGAATTTCTAGAAGGCAGGTGGTTTTAGGGGAGTTGAAACAGACGCGAATAGATCTGGTTTTAGTAAATGAGGGTTTAAGGAATTTTATGAAAGAAATTAAGTATGTTTTTACAGCTTTTAGTGATCATGCGGCGGTGGTATTTTCTTGTGGAGTAAGGGCACATACTAAATCTGGTGGGCTGTGGTGTTTAAATAATAGCTTGCTAGAGGAGGAAAATTATATTGAGATGATATCAGAATGTATTGGGAAGGCCAAAAGACAACAGTTAATGGAGGTGAATATGGGGTTGTGGTGGGAGGAGCTGAAAACCAAATGTAAGGAATTGACTATAAAATATGCTGTTAAGAGGAATTATTTTTTGAAAAAGAAGGAGAGGGAACTACGTAAGAAGGTTAAACATGAAGTTGAGTGTATAGAAAAGGATGAAGGTCATGGGGTGGAGGATTATTTACTGGCTAAGGATGCACTTGATGAATATGAGAAGAAGAAATGTAATGCGGCGATTGTAAGGAGTAGAGTGCAATATGCGATAGAGGGGGAAAGGTGTACTTCATTTTTCTTGAATTTAGAAAAAAGAAGACAAGAGAAGATTTATATTACGGAGTTAATTAATGATAAAGGGGAAAAGGTTAATGATTTGGTGGGGATTCTGGATACGGTCGAGAGATATTATGAATGCTTATTTAAAAAAGAAGAGGTTAATGATTCCTGTATGGATAAGGTGCTTGAACACGTGGATACTAAGTTAACAGAAGGGGAAAAAAACATGTGTGATGAAGATATGAGTCTAACTGACATTAAGGAGGCCATATTAGATGCTAATTGCAATAGGAGTCCGGGGTCTGATGGCCTAACTGCGGAATTTTATAAATCTTTTGCAGATTTGTTGGCTCCAATTTTAAGAAAACTGTATGAATATATTGAAAAGACTCAAGTGGTGCCAGATTCGCTGGCCACAGGAGTTTTAACCATACTGTATAAAAATAAAGGGAGTCGTGTAAATTTGGATAATTATAGACCATTGACACTTTTAAATTGTGATTATAAGATCTTAGCCAAGGTCTTAGCTAATAGAGTTAAAAAAGTTATGGGAGGAGTAATAGCAGAGACACAAGGATATAGTGTACCAGGGAGGGATATTTCTGACACAGTGGGAACAATAAGGGATGTGATAAAGCATATGGGGGAGGAAGGGGGGTTTGTGATGAGTTTGGATCTAAATAAGGCTTTTGATAGAGTTGATCATTCCTTTTTACTGCGTACACTTGGGAAATTTGGGTTTGGTGAAAGAATGATAGGTTGGATTAGATTATTGAATGGAAATGCAAGGAGCAGAGTAAAATGTAATGGGATTTTAACAGATTCTTTTCCTCTGGAGAGATCTGTTAGGCAGGGATGTCCGTTATCAGCTGCTCTTTATAGTTTATCGGTGGAGCCGCTTGCAGTAATGATTAAAGCAAACAAATTAATTCGAGGTATACGGATACCGGATGGGGGGGAGAGTGTTATACAGCAATATGCGGATGATACTACATGTACTGTGATAGATGTTGAAAGTGTGAAGAATGTAATGGAGTGTTTTGAGGTATATGGCAAGGCATCAGGGGCAAAACTTAATGTTGAAAAATCTGAAATAATGTATGTGGGGATAGATGAAAAAGTGGACTGTGGATTCCCTTTCAAAAAGGCTGAAGGTTATATAAAGACTTTAGGGGTGGTTTTGGGGGTGGATAAAGAAGGGACGAGAGATGAGACATGGACTGGGGTTTTGAATAAAATAAAACATACTCTATCTTATTGGAAGGCAAGAAAACTGTTCTTGAGGGGGAAGGTGGTGGTGATTAATTCTTTGGTGGCATCCAAATGTATCTATGTTCTAGGTTCGTTGGATATGCCACAATGGGTGTTAAAAGAATTCAATGGTTTGGTTACAGATTTCCTATGGGAGGGGAAGGGGACTAGGATTGCAAGGGCAACTCTTATCTCGGATTTAAAGGATGGGGGGTTGAAATTGGTGGATTTGGATGTGAAGAGAAAAGCAATGAGAATAAAAACTGTGCAAAAATACTTATATGGGGAGGTAGATTATGGATGGAAAAGGTTTTTTAAACATTTTTTGTACAGAAGTGGGGGTTGTGAAGAAAGTGGATTATTGATGTCATGGAAGAAGGATATGTTGGAGGGTTTGCCTGAGTTCTATAAAGAGGTGTTCTTGGCATGGGGGGAATTTCTTCCTAAGATTGAGTACACATGTACAAATAAGGACAACATATTTAATCAGCCTGTGTTTTTGAATCCGAAAATAGAGAGTGGGGGGAAGGTGCTGTACAACAAAATGTTCATGAAGGCTGGGTTAATATTGGTAAAAGATTTTCTTTACGAGGTTATACCGGGGTTTTTAAGGGGGCAGGCAATTCTGGATACTGTGTGGGAGGTTGATGATACAGTGGAGAGAAAATTAGTATTGCAGATATACGAAAGAATTAAATTATGCATTCCGGGTGAGTGGATAAAAGTGATAAATGGGGAGGGGGAATATGAGGACTTGTATGTGCTGCCAAGTCTCTATGTGGGTAAAGGATCGGGGAAACAAGTTTTATCAAAAGTAACACAGAAAAGATTGTACAAGTGTATGTTGAAGTCTGTGTGTGTGAGGCCTGCGGCTGAGAGGATGTGGGAAAAAATGTTTATTGATTTGGATGTTTCTTTGATGTGGGAGAATTTGGTTTTGTTTGGGAATAAACGAAATTGTGAGAACATGGATTTTATGATACGGCATAATCGTATATACACAAACATTATTTTACATCAGATAAACCGCGATGTAAGGCGGGAATGTGACGTGTGTATGATGAAGCCAGAGTCTTTGTTGCATTTATTTGTTGAATGTCCAAGTCTGACAGGTTTTTTTAAGGAAGTAAAAATTTTGCTGTGGAGGCACTGGAGAAAAGAGTTTTTAGAAAGTTTTGTATGGGATAGGTTAATATTATTTGGAGTAATGGGGAAATGTTTGGGTGTGAATGTGTACCTGTTGAATATTGTTTTGAGTTTTGTGAGGTATGCAATTTACTGTAGAAGGAATATGAAACATTTTGAAGGGAAAAAGGTGAATGTCTGGGTAATCTTTAAAGCAGGTTTAAGAAAGCAGGTGGAATTAATGTATAATGCAAAACTAGAGAAATTTGAAAGTATGTTTATAAAGGGGAGTACTTTAGTGTCTATGGAGGAGGGAGGAGGGGGAGTTAGGGTTAACTTCTGAAATGGAGTATGTCTAATGTCTATATTAGATTTTTTTGAAAGAATTATTTTGAATATTTTCTTTGTTTATTTTTTTTGATAGGGGGTGGCTTTTATCTGCCTATTTTGTGGGTGGAATTTGTTATGTCTTAGTCATGTCTGAGTTTTTTCTGTATTTTTATTTCTTTGGGTTCTTTGATTTGATAGGGGGTGAATTGTTCACCTGCCTATGTTAGGATAGTGTCTGCTGTATTGTTCATTGTAATATTGTACTGTAAATATTGTAAAAAATTGAATTTTTTGATAATAAAAAGAGAAAAAAAAAAAAATACGCCCGATCTCGTCCGATCTCGGAAGCTAAGCAGGGTCGGGCCTGGTTAGTACTTGGATGGGAGACCGCCTGGGAATACCAGGTGCTGTAAGCTTTTTGTCCCAGTAGAGCGTGCTCTTGTGTCATGGAGCAATTGCCTTTTATTTATCACCCTAATAATATCATGGATTGTTATTGGACTAAATGCAGTTTGTGTGTGCTGCCCTGCCCTGCC
>NW_028164966.1:307500-322500 GCF_964263955.1 Coregonus lavaretus
TCCACCCCCACAAGACTCAAATATATATATATATATATATATATATATATATATATATATATCTTGGAAATGTAAGCAAGGTTTGAGCTTCTTCAGTCTGTGTCATAAAGTGGATACTTTTCTGTCTCGTTCAGAGTGAGTGACACATTGACTTTATATAGTGTACCAAGAGTTGTTCTCTCACTTACGGCCATACCAGCCTGAATACGCCCCTTTCGGTAATTGAGGAAGTGGTTACAGGTGCGGTGGTATTGGAGGAGAAGGAGAGGGAATTGGTTGCTGCGTTTTGAAATCTTTTTTTGTTTGGTAATTTATGTGGAATTTGATTTTTGTTTTGACTTATTAGTAGAGGTGTTTCTCCCCTAGCAGCTTTTGCTGGGGGGGAAGGAAAGGAGGGAAAAATACAGATATAATTAGTTAATCGGACGGACAACAATGGATACAACGACCTACGCGATGGAACAGACAAAGAGTACTGGACATGGAGGAAAAGTTCCTGATGCACCATCATCGAGGGAAAAGTCCTATGAGAAGACTTGTACGGTGGCGGTGGATATCACTGGGGAAAAGAAATTAACGATGATGGAATTGCTGAGAGGGATAAAGGAGGCGTGTGGAACGGTGATAGGGTGCAGATTTAAAGGTGATCAGAAGTATGAGATTACGATGTCCCATGTCCATGGGAAGGAGAGGTTAATGGATGGACTAAAAATCAAATCGTGCACGGTAATGGCGAGGGACATTTCAGCGGATGAGCTGGTGGTGTCCTTCATGAATTTACCAGTGTATATTAGTGACGATACTATCGTGGCAAAATTGGAAGGATGGGGTGTGAAGGCGGTTTCTGGGATTAAGAGGAGATTATGGCCAGGAACAGAGATCGCTGATGGCACAAGATTCTGTAAAGTCCGGTTTACAGACGTGGTGCGCTCACTACCATATTCTACCAAGTTCGAGACGTTGGAGGGGACTGAGTACTTTCGAGTGATACATGACAGGCAAGTTAAAGTGTGCCGAATATGTATTCAGTCTGGCCACGTAGTACGGGACTGTCCTGATTTTCTATGTCGGAGATGCGGAGCACAAGGGCACTATGCAAGAGAGTGCGTCGAGAGAGAGGAGAGACCATGTAATGGATGTGGGGAGAGAAGAATGCGCTGTACGTGTACTGGGCCAACAGATGGTGAAGACATGGAACAACAGGAGGAGGAGATGGAAGAAGAGAGAGTGGAGGAGGGGGAAAAAGGAGGCAAGGATGGTGGAGGAGGAGGAGATGGTGAATCTACTGCGACAGAGGGGGATGGAATTGGGGCGAGCATGGATGTCGAATTCCTAGATGTCTACTGCACAGATGGAAAGGAGCCTGATGGTGGAGGAGGAGGAGGAGGTGAGCAGGAAACGGAAACATCTGAAGGTGAGGGAGATGAAGATAATGGAGGGGTTGTACCTGACACTATTCCTGAAAGTATGGATGTGAAGGGGGAATCCGCGAAGAGGAAGGACTCTGAGAGTGAAGTGTCCGCGGGTGAAGTCCAAAGGGTGAGGGAAGAAGCAAAGGAAAGTAGGAAGAGCAAGAAGAAGAAGAAAAAGACTGGGTCTTGATGATGGGAAAAATCAACATATTAATTGTACTTATGGTGAGTGTTGTATCTGTTAATATTAATGGACTAAGGAATATGGGAAAGTTAGAACAGACAGTGAGTCTACTACAGGCTGATATTTTATGCTTCCAAGAGACACACTGGACTGACAGTATGATGGATGGAGTAAGAAAGAGATGGATGGATTTGATTTATTATAATAATGGTGGGGAGAGGACGTGTGGGGTTGCTATATTAATTAAGAGGGATAGTGTACAGAATATTAGGCAAGTGTATGCGGATAAAGAGGGTAGACTTTTGAGTGTTAAATTTGAATTTCTAAATGTGCAATACACTTTATTGAATGTTTATGCACCTAATAATGAGAGTGACCGAGAAGTATTTTTTAAGGCACTTGAGCAACATTGTGTGGGTAACTGTATATTGGTTGGGGATTTTAACGTTAGATTGACAAAACTGGACACGTCAAGGAGTACTTTGTTGCGCTCTGACATGTCTAGGCGAGTATTGTTGGGGATAATGAAGGATCATTGTCTGAGTGATGTATGGAGGGGAATGCATCCAAGTCAGAGAGTTTTTTCAAGGAGGCAGGTTGTTTTGAAGGTTCTCAGGCAAAGCCGCATAGATTATTGTTTAGCGGCGGAAAATGTTGTGCAATATATACAAAAGATTAGGTATGATTTTAATACATTAAGTGATCATGCCTCTCTTGGTTTCCTGCTGGGTCCTAGTGTGCCTTCTAGAGGGGGTGGTGTATGGTGTTTGAATGCTGAGCTACTAAAAGAAGGAAAATATATTGATATGATTTCTGATTGTATAAATAGAGAAATATTGAGTGATTTTAAAAGTGTTAATATTGGATTGTGGTGGGAGGGTTTAAAAGAGAAGATTAGAGGGTTGAGCATTAAATATGCAAGACGAAGGAATTTTCTTTTAAAGAGGGAGAGGATAGCTTTGAATAAAAGACTAGACATTGAGCTGGGAAAAGTTGATACGGTGGAGGGTTATGATATGGCAGGTTTTATGGAAGCTCAGGCTGCGGTACATAACTTTGAAAAGAGTGCATGTATGGGGGCAATAGTAAGGAGTAGAGTACAGTATGCCATAGAAGGAGAGAAATGTACATCCTTCTTTTTAGGGTTAGAAAAGAAGAAGCAGGCTAGAAACTATATTACAGAAATCGAGAATGAGAGGGGGGAGACAGTGAATGATCTGGTGGGGATTTTAGATACAATAGAATGTTTTTATAGTAATCTTTTTAAAAAAGAATGCAATGATCAAGGATGTATAGAAGAGGTGTTGAGCTATGTAGATGCCAGAATATCAGAGGATGAAAGACTCATGTGTGACACAGACTTGGCGGTCACAGAGATACGGGAGGCGATTTTGTCTGCTCATAGAAATAAGAGCCCTGGCTCTGATGGGCTGACAAGTGAGTTTTACAAAACATTTGTGGATATACTGGCACCTGTTTTATTAGATGTGTACAAATATATGGAGCAATCTCAGGAAGTCTCGGAGTCGATGGCGACTGGCTTAATAACTATAATATATAAAAACAAGGGAAGTAGGAAAAGATTAGAAAATTTTAGGCCATTATCTATTTTAAATGTAGATTATAAGATCTTAACTAAGGTGCTGGCTAACAGAATTAATAAAGTAATGGGAAGTATTATTTCAGAGACACAGGCTTACAGTGTTCCTGGTAGAGAAATAGCAGACATTATTTGCACTTTAAGGGATGTCATAAGACATATGAAGGGTGAGGGAGGTGTAGTATTGAGCATTGATTTAAATAAAGCTTTTGATAGAGTAGAACATTCATTTCTAATGCAGACGCTTAAAACTTTTGGATTTGGGAGCAGAATGGTGGCCTGGATACAGCTGCTATACGGTGCTGCAGTAAGTAGAGTAAAATGTAACGGGTTACTTACTGATGCTTTCCCATTGGAGAGGTCGGTGAGGCAAGGATGTCCATTGTCTGCGGCCTTATATTGTATGTCGGTTGAGCCTCTGGTGGCTCTCCTTAAAGCAGACCACCAGATCCGAGGCGTTTCTATTCCAGGGGGTGGAGTCAGCATTGTGCAGCAATATGCAGATGACACTACAATTACTGTTAGAGATGTGGAAAGTGTAAATAGAGTGATGGAGTGTTTTGAGCTCTTTGGGAAAGCATCAGGTGCTAAGATTAATGTAGAAAAGACTGAGGTTTTGTATGTGGGGCTAGTGAATGATAATGGGTGTAGGTATCATTTTAAAAGAGCTAATGGCTATTTTAAAGCGTTGGGAGTTATTTTGGGTATTGATGAAAAGGAGGCATGTGATAGGACTTGGGCAGGTGTATTGAATAAAATCAAACAAACTCTGGCATTTTGGAGATGGAGGAATTTAAAATTGAAAGGAAAGGTAGTGGTAACAAATTCTTTACTAATATCTAAATGTGTATATGTCATGGGTGTGCTTCAGATGCCTGAGTGGGTTTTAAAAGAACTTAATTCTATTGTTTCTAACTTCTTGTGGGATGGCAAAGGGGCTAGAATATCTAGGTCTACACTTGCTGCAGAGTATAAAGATGGGGGTCTAAAATTAGTGGACATAGACGTGAAAAGAAAAGCATTAAGAATTAAAATTATACAGAAGTATTTATATGGGGAGGAAGAATATGGGTGGAAGAGGTTCTTTAGGAATTATTTGTATAATAATGGTGGATGTGAAGAGAGTGGGTTATTAATGATATGGAAAAAGCCTATGTATGAACAAGTTCCTCTGTTTTATCAGGAAGTGTTACGTGCATGGGGAGAATTTCTTCCTCGTGTAAAATATGTGTGTGAACATAAGGATATAATACTGAATCAACCTGTGTTTTTAAATCCCAAAATTATGTTCAATGATGAAGTGTTGTATAATCCCCTTTTTATGAGGGCTGGACTGAGACTTATTAAAGACTTTGTATATGAAGTTATTCCTGGGTTTCTAAGAGACCAGGCCATTTATGACAATGTGAAGGATGTGGATGATACAGTTTGGAAAGGTACTATATTGAATGGTTTTGAACGGGTGAAAAGGAGCATTCCAGCAGAATGGGTTTCTGTCATTAATGGAGATGGAATTTGGGAAGATTTATATGTATTACCGAATTTATATGTTGACAATGGGGATAAATGGAAAACATTGTCTAGTGTCAGAACAAATGTTTTTTATAAACAATTACTGGTTACTGACAGGCCTGCTGCTGAGAAGAGGTGGGTAGAATTGTTTCCGAAGATGGATCGAAAAGTATTATGGAAAAACTTATACTTACATGGGAATAAATTGGAATGTGAAAATAACGATTTTAAAATAAGACATAATCGGATATACACAAAAGTAGTGCTGCATCAAATAAATAAAGAAATAAAAAGAGAATGTGATATATGTGGTAAGGCACCAGAAAATTTATTACACTTATTTGTAGAATGCGAGGATTTAAAAGATATGTTTTGTAAAGTAAAGGAAATAATATGTAAAAACTGGGGGAGTGGTTTGTTGGAAAAGAATGCGTGGGAGGAATTGGTTTTATTTGGAGTGGGAGATGAATGGAAAGGGGTTAATGTGAGGTTGTTGAATATTGTATTGAGTTTTGTTAGGTATGCTATTTTTTGTGGGAGGAATTATGCTTATTTTGAAGGGAGGAGGGTAAGGGTGTGGGGTATTTTTGTAGCTTTGTTTAAGAAGCACATCGATATGTTTTATAGTTATGGATTGGAAGATTTTGATGAACTTTTTGTAGAGGGGAGTGGGTTAATTGCAAGGGTGGATGGTGGAGGAATCACTTATAATTTTTGAAAGGAATATTTTGATATTTTCTATGTTTATTTTTATTTGACAGGGAGATGCTTTTAAATCTGCCTATTTAATATGTGGAATTTGTTATGTCTTAGTCATGTCTGGTTTTTGTATACTAGTTTTTTGTTTTTATTTCTTTGGGTTCTTTGATTTGATAGGGGGTGAATTGTTCGCCTGCCTATGGTAGAATAATTTCTAGTGTATGGTTTTTGAATATAACACTGTACATGGTATAATATAAGTGTATTTGATGAATATTTTACAATAAAAAAAAAAAAAAAAAAAAAAAAAAAAAAAAAAAATACGCCCGATCTCGTCCGATCTCGGAAGCTAAGCAGGGTCGGGCCTGGTTAGTACTTGGATGGGAGACCGCCTGGGAATACCAGGTGCTGTAAGCTTTTTGTCCCAGTAGAGCGTGCTCTTGTGCATGGAGCAATTGCCTTTTATTTATCACCCTAATAATATCATGGATTGTTATTGGACTAAATGCAGTTTGTGTGTGCTGCCCTGCCCTGCCCTGATCAAATCAAATAATGGACATTGCGTTTCCCTCAAAATGTAGGCAGTACATACAGCCTTTGTTTTTAGTCTAGGAGACTGTCAATGTCTGTAGTCCATTAGGGCACTATAAAATCCCTTCAATGTTTTGCCTGATTCCGTTAATTCCCAAGTTCCCTTTTCTCCGTTTAGATTTCCCCGTTGACCGTTTGTCCCTGTTTTGGCAGGTTTTCGCTCTCAAAAGTACACATTTTTAATAGCAAAACAGCACAATTGGATGTTCTATGTCAACAACAATGTTTAAACCCTATCAGGTGACCATTTTTGAGGTCTGGGAAAAATGGAAGACATTTAGATTTTGGGGTGTAGTTACCCTTAAATGCAAGCGTGCACCAGGAAGAGACCTTTGTTTGGTTAAGCGGTGTTGCTGTAGGACAAATGGCCACTGGAGTGATGCAAATGATCACGGTATAATTCTGCCAGGCAGGCATAGGCTACTTTGTAGTTAACATTTACTTGCGAAGGTTTTGGGGGAAAGCCATTCCTTCCCTACCAGAAGAAGGTTATCATTAGCATCATCGCTAACGGCTACACAAAGTGTAGACATACGCGCGCACCGCACACATGCACACAGACAGGGGCATTCCTGTGCCCTTTCAGAAAGTTCATGGAAATACCAATCACTGATGCATTTTGTTCATGTCTTATGATTGGCTTGGGCAAATGAATGCGTTTTCTAACAAGTTGAATAGATTTAGTTGATTTCCTACTAAGTTCAATAAATGTTTGAATATTGTTGAATTTGGGTTTAATGTCTGGATTCCGTGATTCGGTCCGCAACGCCTATTTTATAGGGCCCTAGTCCATGAACTTGTCATAAGTCAACATAGGATATGCCCTCTTCCACCCCCACAAGACTCAAATATATATATATATATATATATATCTTGGAAATGTAAGCAATGTTTGAGCTTCTTCAGTCTGTGTCATAAAGTGGATACTTTTCTGTGTCTCGTTCAGAGTGAGTGACACATTGACTTTATATAGTGTACCAAGAGTTGTTCCCTCGCTTACGGCCATACCAGCCTGAATACGCCCGATCTCGTCCGATCTTGGAAGCTAAGCAGGGTCAGGCCTGGTTAGTACTTGGATGGAAGACCGCCTGGGAATACCAGGTGCTGTAAGCTTTTTGTCCCAGTAGAGCGTGCTCTTGTGTCATGGAGCAATTGCCTTTTATTTATCACCCTAATAATATCATGGATTGTTATTGGACTAAATGCAGTTTGTGTGTGCTGCCCTGCCCTGCCCTGCCCTGATCAAATCAAATAATGGACATTGCGTTTCCCTCAAAATGTAGGCAGTACATACAGCCTTTGTTTTTAGTCTAGGAGACTGTCAATGTCTGTAGTCCATTAGGGCACTATAAAATCCCTTCAATGTTTTGCCTGATTCCGTTAATTCCCAAGTTCCCTTTTCTCCGTTTAGATTTCCCCGTTGACCGTTTGTCCCTGTTTTGGCAGGTTTTCGCTCTCAAAAGTACACCTTTTTAATAGCAAAACAGCACAATTGGATGTTCTATGTCCACAACAATGTTTAAACCCTATCAGGTGACCATTTTTGAGGTCTGGGAAAAATGGAAGACATTTAGATTTTGGGGTGTAGTTACCCTTAAATGCAAGCGTGCACCAGGAAGAGACCTTTGTTTGGTTAAGCGGTGTTGCTGTAGGACAAATGGCCACTGGAGTGATGCAAATGATCACGGTATAATTCTGCCAGGCAGGCATAGGCTACTTTGTAGTTAACATTTACTTGCGAAGGTTTTGGGGGAAAGCCATTCCTTCCCTACCAGAAGAAGGTTATCATTAGCATCATCGCTAACGGCTACACAAAGTGTAGACATACGCGCGCGCCGCACACATGCACACAGACAGGGGCATTCCTGTGCCCTTTCAGAAAGTTCATGGAAATACCAATCACTGATGCATTTTGTTCATGTCTTATGATTGGCTTGGGCAAATGAATGCGTTTTCTAACAAGTTGAATAGATTTAGTTGATTTCCTACTAAGTTCAATAAATGTTTGAATATTGTTGAATTTGGGTTTAATGTCTGGATTCCGTGATTCGGTCCGCAACGCCTATTTTATAGGGCCCTAGTCCATGAACTTGTCATAAGTCAACATAGGATATGCCCTCTTCCACCCCCACAAGACTCAAATATATATATATATATATATATATATATATATATATATATATATATCTTGGAAATGTAAGCAAGGTTTGAGCTTCTTCAGTCTGTGTCATAAAGTGGATACGTTTCTGTGTCCCTTTCAGAGTGAGTGACACATTGACTTTATATAGTGTACCAAGAGTTGTTCCCTCGCTTACGGCCATACCAGCCTGAATACGCCCGATCTCGTCTGATCTCGGAAGCTAAGCAGGGTCGGGCCTGGTTAGTACTTGGATGGGAGACCGCCTGGGAATACCAGGTGCTGTAAGCTTTTTGTCCCAGTAGAGCGTGCTCTTGTGTCATGGAGCAATTGCCTTTTATTTATCACCCTAATAATATCATGGATTGTTATTGGACTAAATGCAGTTTGTGTGTGCTGCCCTGCCCTGCCCTGCCCTGCCCTGCCCTGCCCTGCCCTGCCCTGCCCTGCCCTGCCCTGCCCTGCCCTGCCCTGCCCTGATCAAATCAAATAATGGACATTGCGTTTCCCTCAAAATGTAGGCAGTACATACAGCCTTTGTTTTTAGTCTAGGAGACTGTCAATGTCTGTAGTCCATTAGGGCACTATAAAATCCCTTCAATGTTTTGCCTGATTCCGTTAATTCCCAAGTTCCCTTTTCTCCGTTTAGATTTCCCCGTTGACCGTTTGTCCCTGTTTTGGCAGGTTTTCGCTCTGAAAAGTACACCTTTTTAATAGCAAAACAGCACAATTGGATGTTCTATGTCCACAACAATGTTTAAACCCTATCAGGTGACCATTTTTGAGGTCTGGGAAAAATGGAAGACATTTAGATTTTGGGGTGTAGTTACCCTTAAATGCAAGCGTGCATCAGGAAGAGACCTTTGTTTGGTTAAGCGGTGTTGCTGTAGGACAAATGGCCACTGGAGTGATGCAAATGATCACGGTATAATTCTGTCAGGCAGGCATAGGCTACTTTGTAGTTAACATTTACTTGCGAAGGTTTTGGGGGAAAGCCATTCCTTCCCTACCAGAAGAAGGTTATCATTAGCATCATCGCTAACGGCTACACAAAGTGTAGACATACGCGCGCACCGCACACATGCACACAGACAGGGGCATTCCTGTGCCCTTTCAGAAAGTTCATGGAAATACCAATCACTGATGCATTTTGTTCATGTCTTATGATTGGCTTGGGCAAATGAATGCGTTTTCTAACAAGTTGAATAGATTTAGTTGATTTCCTACTAAGTTCAATAAATGTTTGAATATTGTTGAATTTGGGTTTAATGTCTGGATTCCGTGATTCGGTCCGCAACGCCTATTTTATAGGGCCCTAGTCCATGAACTTGTCATAAGTCAACATAGGATATGCCCTCTTCCCCCCCCCCCCCCCACAAGACTCAAATATATATATATATATATATATATATCTTGGAAATGTAAGCAAGGTTTGAGCTTCTTCAGTCTGTGTCATAAAGTGGATACTTTTCTGTGTCTCGTTCAGAGTGAGTGACACATTGACTTTATATGGTGTACCAAGAGTTGTTCCCTCGCTTATGGCCATACCAGCCTGAATACGCCCATCCTGATTGGAGAAGTGACGACAGGTGCGAGGTTTGAGCTGTGAGTGAGTGTTTGCTGAAGAGTGTTTGTGAGAGAGCTATTTTTGTTAATTAATTGGATTTCGAAATATATTTTTTGTTTTAGTTTTTCCCCCTTGCAGTTTTTCTGCTTGGGGGAGAGTTTTTTTGAAGCACTATGACGGACAACATGGAAACGACAAACGGAATGGACAAAGACAATGAAAGGGCGAAACGGAAGAAAAATGAAGATAAAGAAGGAAGGAAATATGGCAAAGAATACACGGTGGCAATTGAGTTGGAAGGAGATGACAAGGTGACGACAATGGAACTACTACGAGCAATTAAGGAGGCGTGTGGAGAGGTGGTGGGATGCCGAATGAAAGGAGAAAAGAAGTATGAAATTACGATGAGAAATGGAAAAGGAAAAGAACGTTTAATGGATGGAATACGGATAAAGGACACCAGGATTGTGGCGAGAGATGTTAATGTGAAGGAATTGGTGGTGTCTTTTATGAATCTCCCAGTATATGTAGAAGATAGTGAGATACTGGACAAGCTGATTAGATGGGGAGTGGAAGCCGTTTCGGAGATAAGGAGGAGAGTTTGGCCAGGAACGGAGGTGGCTGATGGGACACGATTCTGCAAAGTCAAGTTCACAGAAAAAGTGACATCATTGCCTTACTCTACAAGAATTGAGACGTTGGAGGGAGCAGAATATTTTAGGGTCCTTCATGACAATCAGGTCAGAGTGTGTCGGTTGTGTATTCAACCCGGGCACATAGTTAAAGACTGCCCTGAATTTAAGTGTTTCAAATGTGGCAAGCAAGGACACTATGTGAGAGAATGTGTTGGAGAGAGGGAAAGGAATTTCTGTGGTGGATGCAGAAAGAGATTGGCGGAGTGCAACTGTGGAGAGGATAAGGCTGAAGAGGGGAGTCAAGCACTATTCGAGGAAGAAGTTGTATTGTCGCAAGAAGGAGAAGAAGATGGAGGAGAGGACGTGGTGGAGAGTGGAGAGACGGAGGAAGGAAGAAGGGAGAAGGACCAGAAGATGAATGAAATTGGGAGTAGTATGGACTCAGAAATAAGAAGAGGGAGTTTTCAGGAGGAGGGGGGGAGTGGACTGGGGGGAAGCACGGGGGACTCACAGGTTTTGGGGGATAGCCCAGTACTAACAAGTACCTCGGGGGGTGAAGAAATGGAGAGAGGTTCGAGTTTGAGAACAATAACAGAAACGACAACGACGGCTATAAATGAGACGGAGATGAACACGGGGAGCACAACGATGACAATACCAGAGACGGAGATGAACATGGGGAGCACAACGGATGAGGGTGACAAGAAGTTGAGTTGGATGGATAACATGGACTTGGAGGAGATATCGGACACGGACGATGGAGAAAAGATTGAAAGAACGAGGGAAGGATACAGGAAGAGGAAAGCCGGGGGAAGAGGGGGAGAGAAAGGGTGGAAGAGGAAAGAAACTGGATAACAGGTAGAGGATAATGAAATTATATTTTATTATTCTATTATTTATTAGAATGGTAAATATAATGTCAATAAATGCAAATGGGTTGAGAACAATGGGAAAATTTAATAGAATAGTACAAATGAAGAATTCAGATATTTTATGTATTCAAGAGACGCACTGGGATAATGCATGTGTTTTAGAAGTAAAAAAAATATGGAGGGATTTTATTTATGTTAACAATGGCAGGGGAAATTCAAGTGGGGTCGCAATTTTATTAAGGAAGGATGTAGTGGAAAATGTGAAGAAGATATATAATGATAATAATGGGAGGATTTTAATTTTGGATTTTGAATATATGAATAGGGTTTTTAGGATTATAAATATTTATGCGCCGAATAATGAGATAGAGCGAAAGAATTTATTTTTAGAATTAGGGAAATGGTGCAAGGGTAACTGTATTTTAGTAGGGGATTTTAATGTTAAAATGAATAGATTAGATATGAAAAGGGGAGCTATTTTTAGAAATGACGTATCTAGGGGGGTCTTAAGGAAGATTATGGTTGAAAACAGTTTGATTGATATATGGAGGGAGGAGAATCCGAACAAGAGAGGAATTTCTAGAAGGCAGGTGGTTTTAGGGGAGTTGAAACAGACGCGAATAGATCTGGTTTTAGTAAATGAGGGTTTAAGGAATTTTATGAAAGAAATTAAGTATGTTTTTACAGCTTTTAGTGATCATGCGGCGGTGGTATTTTCTTGTGGAGTAAGGGCACATACTAAATCTGGTGGGCTGTGGTGTTTAAATAATAGCTTGCTAGAGGAGGAAAATTATATTGAGATGATATCAGAATGTATTGGGAAGGCCAAAAGACAACAGTTAATGGAGGTGAATATGGGGTTGTGGTGGGAGGAGCTGAAAACCAAATGTAAGGAATTGACTATAAAATATGCTGTTAAGAGGAATTATTTTTTGAAAAAGAAGGAGAGGGAACTACGTAAGAAGGTTAAACATGAAGTTGAGTGTATAGAAAAGGATGAAGGTCATGGGGTGGAGGATTATTTACTGGCTAAGGATGCACTTGATGAATATGAGAAGAAGAAATGTAATGCGGCGATTGTAAGGAGTAGAGTGCAATATGCGATAGAGGGGGAAAGGTGTACTTCATTTTTCTTGAATTTAGAAAAAAGAAGACAAGAGAAGATTTATATTACGGAGTTAATTAATGATAAAGGGGAAAAGGTTAATGATTTGGTGGGGATTCTGGATACGGTCGAGAGATATTATGAATGCTTATTTAAAAAAGAAGAGGTTAATGATTCCTGTATGGATAAGGTGCTTGAACACGTGGATACTAAGTTAACAGAAGGGGAAAAAAACATGTGTGATGAAGATATGAGTCTAACTGACATTAAGGAGGCCATATTAGATGCTAATTGCAATAGGAGTCCGGGGTCTGATGGCCTAACTGCGGAATTTTATAAATCTTTTGCAGATTTGTTGGCTCCAATTTTAAGAAAACTGTATGAATATATTGAAAAGACTCAAGTGGTGCCAGATTCGCTGGCCACAGGAGTTTTAACCATACTGTATAAAAATAAAGGGAGTCGTGTAAATTTGGATAATTATAGACCATTGACACTTTTAAATTGTGATTATAAGATCTTAGCCAAGGTCTTAGCTAATAGAGTTAAAAAAGTTATGGGAGGAGTAATAGCAGAGACACAAGGATATAGTGTACCAGGGAGGGATATTTCTGACACAGTGGGAACAATAAGGGATGTGATAAAGCATATGGGGGAGGAAGGGGGGTTTGTGATGAGTTTGGATCTAAATAAGGCTTTTGATAGAGTTGATCATTCCTTTTTACTGCGTACACTTGGGAAATTTGGGTTTGGTGAAAGAATGATAGGTTGGATTAGATTATTGAATGGAAATGCAAGGAGCAGAGTAAAATGTAATGGGATTTTAACAGATTCTTTTCCTCTGGAGAGATCTGTTAGGCAGGGATGTCCGTTATCAGCTGCTCTTTATAGTTTATCGGTGGAGCCGCTTGCAGTAATGATTAAAGCAAACAAATTAATTCGAGGTATACGGATACCGGATGGGGGGGAGAGTGTTATACAGCAATATGCGGATGATACTACATGTACTGTGATAGATGTTGAAAGTGTGAAGAATGTAATGGAGTGTTTTGAGGTATATGGCAAGGCATCAGGGGCAAAACTTAATGTTGAAAAATCTGAAATAATGTATGTGGGGATAGATGAAAAAGTGGACTGTGGATTCCCTTTCAAAAAGGCTGAAGGTTATATAAAGACTTTAGGGGTGGTTTTGGGGGTGGATAAAGAAGGGACGAGAGATGAGACATGGACTGGGGTTTTGAATAAAATAAAACATACTCTATCTTATTGGAAGGCAAGAAAACTGTTCTTGAGGGGGAAGGTGGTGGTGATTAATTCTTTGGTGGCATCCAAATGTATCTATGTTCTAGGTTCGTTGGATATGCCACAATGGGTGTTAAAAGAATTCAATGGTTTGGTTACAGATTTCCTATGGGAGGGGAAGGGGACTAGGATTGCAAGGGCAACTCTTATCTCGGATTTAAAGGATGGGGGGTTGAAATTGGTGGATTTGGATGTGAAGAGAAAAGCAATGAGAATAAAAACTGTGCAAAAATACTTATATGGGGAGGTAGATTATGGATGGAAAAGGTTTTTTAAACATTTTTTGTACAGAAGTGGGGGTTGTGAAGAAAGTGGATTATTGATGTCATGGAAGAAGGATATGTTGGAGGGTTTGCCTGAGTTCTATAAAGAGGTGTTCTTGGCATGGGGGGAATTTCTTCCTAAGATTGAGTACACATGTACAAATAAGGACAACATATTTAATCAGCCTGTGTTTTTGAATCCGAAAATAGAGAGTGGGGGGAAGGTGCTGTACAACAAAATGTTCATGAAGGCTGGGTTAATATTGGTAAAAGATTTTCTTTACGAGGTTATACCGGGGTTTTTAAGGGGGCAGGCAATTCTGGATACTGTGTGGGAGGTTGATGATACAGTGGAGAGAAAATTAGTATTGCAGATATACGAAAGAATTAAATTATGCATTCCGGGTGAGTGGATAAAAGTGATAAATGGGGAGGGGGAATATGAGGACTTGTATGTGCTGCCAAGTCTCTATGTGGGTAAAGGATCGGGGAAACAAGTTTTATCAAAAGTAACACAGAAAAGATTGTACAAGTGTATGTTGAAGTCTGTGTGTGTGAGGCCTGCGGCTGAGAGGATGTGGGAAAAAATGTTTATTGATTTGGATGTTTCTTTGATGTGGGAGAATTTGGTTTTGTTTGGGAATAAACGAAATTGTGAGAACATGGATTTTATGATACGGCATAATCGTATATACACAAATATTATTTTACATCAGATAAACCGCGATGTAAGGCGGGAATGTGACGTGTGTATGATGAAGCCAGAGTCTTTGTTGCATTTATTTGTTGAATGTCCAAGTCTGACAGGTTTTTTTAAGGAAGTAAAAATTTTGCTGTGGAGGCACTGGAGAAAAGAGTTTTTAGAAAGTTTTGTATGGGATAGGTTAATATTATTTGGAGTAATGGGGAAATGTTTGGGTGTGAATGTGTACCTGTTGAATATTGTTTTGAGTTTTGTGAGGTATGCAATTTACTGTAGAAGGAATATGAAACATTTTGAAGGGAAAAAGGTGAATGTCTGGGTAATCTTTAAAGCAGGTTTAAGAAAGCAGGTGGAATTAATGTATAATGCAAAACTAGAGAAATTTGAAAGTATGTTTATAAAGGGGAGTACTTTAGTG
>NW_028164966.1:347500-352500 GCF_964263955.1 Coregonus lavaretus
GCCCTGCCCTGCCCTGCCCTGCCCTGATCAAATCAAATAATGGACATTGCGTTTCCCTCAAAATGTAGGCAGTACATACAGCCTTTGTTTTTAGTCTAGGAGACTGTCAATGTCTGTAGTCCATTAGGGCACTATAAAATCCCTTCAATGTTTTGCCTGATTCCGTTAATTCCCAAGTTCCCTTTTCTCCGTTTAGATTTCCCCGTTGACCGTTTGTCCCTGTTTTGGCAGGTTTTCGCTCTCAAAAGTACACCTTTTTAATAGCAAAACAGCACAATTGGATGTTCTATGTCCACAACAATGTTTAAACCCTATCAGGTGACCATTTTTTAGGTCTGGGAAAAATGGAAGACATTTAGATTTTGGGGTGTAGTTACCCTTAAATGCAAGCGTGCACCAGGAAGAGACCTTTGTTTGGTTAAGCGGTGTTGCTGTAGGACAAATGGCCACTGGAGTGATGCAAATGATCACGGTATAATTCTGCCAGGCAGGCATAGGCTACTTTGTAGTTAACATTTACTTGCGAAGGTTTTGGGGGAAAGCCATTCCTTCCCTACCAGAAGAAGGTTATCATTAGCATCATCGCTAACGGCTACACAAAGTGTAGACATACGCGCGCACCGCACACATGCACACAGACAGGGGCATTCCTGTGCCCTTTCAGAAAGTTCATGGAAATACCAATCACTGATGCATTTTGTTCATGTCTTATGATTGGCTTGGGCAAATTAATATGTTTTCTAACAAGTTGAATAGATTTAGTTGATTTCCTACTAAGTTCAATAAATGTTTGAATATTGTTGAATTTGGGTTTAATGTCTGGATTCCGTGATTCGGTCCGCAACGCATATTTTATAGGGCCCTAGTCCATGAACTTGTCATAAGTCAACATAGGATATGCCCTCTTCCACCCCCACAAGACTCAAATATATATATATATATATATATATATATATATATATATATATATATATATATATATATATATATATATATATATATATATATATATATATATCTTGGAAATGTAAGCAAGGTTTGAGCTTCTTCAGTCTGTGTCATAAAGTGGATACTTTTCTGTGTCTCGTTCAGAGTGAGTGACACATTGACTTTATATAGTGTACCAAGAGTTGTTCCCTCGCTTACGGCCATACCAGCCTGAATACGCCCGATCTCGTCCGATCTCGGAAGCTAAGCAGGGTCGGGCCTGGTTAGTACTTGGATGGGAGACCGCCTGGGAATACCAGGTGCTGTAAGCTTTTTGTCCCAGTAGAGCGTGCTCTTGTGTCATAGAGCAATTGCCTTTTATTTATCACCCTAATAATATCATGGATTGTTATTGGACTAAATGCAGTTTGTGTGTGCTGCCCTGCCCTGCCCTGCCCTGCCCTGCCCTGCCCTGCCCTGATCAAATCAAATAATGGACATTGCGTTTCCCTCAAAATGTAGGCAGTACATACAGCCTTTGTTTTTAGTCTAGGAGACTGTCAATGTCTGTAGTCCATTAGGGCACTATAAAATCCCTTCAATGTTTTGCCTGATTCCGTTAATTCCCAAGTTCCCTTTTCTCCGTTTAGATTTCCCCGTTGACCGTTTGTCCCTGTTTTGGCAGGTTTTCGCTCTCAAAAGTACACCTTTTTAATAGCAAAACAGCACAATTGGATGTTCTATGTCCACAACAATGTTTAAACCCTATCAGGTGACCATTTTTGAGGTCTGGGAAAAATGGAAGACATTTAGATTTTGGGGTGTAGTTACCCTTAAATGCAAGCGTGCACCAGGAAGAGACCTTTGTTTGGTTAAGCGGTGTTGCTGTAGGACAAATGGCCACTGGAGTGATGCAAATGATCACGGTATAATTCTGCCAGGCAGGCATAGGCTACTTTGTAGTTAACATTTACTTGCGAAGGTTTTGGGGGAAAGCCATTCCTTCCCTACCAGAAGAAGGTTATCATTAGCATCATCGCTAACGGCTACACAAAGTGTAGACATACGCGCGCACCGCACACATGCACACAGACAGGGGCATTCCTGTGCCCTTTCAGAAAGTTCATGGAAATACCAATCACTGATGCATTTTGTTCATGTCTTATGATTGGCTTGGGCAAATTAATATGTTTTCTAACAAGTTGAATAGATTTAGTTGATTTCCTACTAAGTTCAATAAATGTTTGAATATTGTTGAATTTGGGTTTAATGTCTGGATTCCGTGATTCGGTCCGCAACGCATATTTTATAGGGCCCTAGTCCATGAACTTGTCATAAGTCAACATAGGATATGCCCTCTTCCACCCCCACAAGACTCAATATATATATATATATATATATATATATATATATATATATATATATATATCTTGGAAATGTAAGCAAGGTTTGAGCTTCTTCAGTCTGTGTCATAAAGTGGATACTTTTCTGTGTCTCGTTCAGAGTGAGTGACACATTGACTTTATATAGTGTACCAAGAGTTGTTCCCTCGCTTACGGCCATACCAGCCTGAATACGCCCGATCTCGTCCGATCTCGGAAGCTAAGCAGGGTCGGGCCTGGTTAGTACTTGGATGGGAGACCGCCTGGGAATACCAGGTGCTGTAAGCTTTTTGTCCCAGTAGAGCGTGCTCTTGTGTCATGGAGCAATTGCCTTTTATTTATCACCCTAATAATATCATGGATTGTTATTGGACTAAATGCAGTTTGTGTGTGCTGCCCTGCCCTGCCCTGCCCTGCCCTGCCCTGCCCTGCCCTGATCAAATCAAATAATGGACATTGCGTTTCCCTCAAAATGTAGGCAGTACATACAGCCTTTGTTTTTAGTCTAGGAGACTGTCAATGTCTGTAGTCCATTAGGGCACTATAAAATCCCTTCAATGTTTTGCCTGATTCCGTTAATTCCCAAGTTCCCTTTTCTCCGTTTAGATTTCCCCGTTGACCGTTTGTCCCTGTTTTGGCAGGTTTTCGCTCTCAAAAGTACACCTTTTTAATAGCAAAACAGCACAATTGGATGTTCTATGTCCACAACAATGTTTAAACCCTATCAGGTGACCATTTTTGAGGTCTGGGAAAAATGGAAGACATTTAGATTTTGGGGTGTAGTTACCCTTAAATGCAAGCGTGCACCAGGAAGAGACCTTTGTTTGGTTAAGCGGTGTTGCTGTAGGACAAATGGCCACTGGAGTGATGCAAATGATCACGGTATAATTCTGCCAGGCAGGCATAGGCTACTTTGTAGTTAACATTTACTTGCGAAGGTTTTGGGGGAAAGCCATTCCTTCCCTACCAGAAGAAGGTTATCATTAGCATCATCGCTAACGGCTACACAAAGTGTAGACATACGCGCGCACCGCACACATGCACACAGACAGGGGCATTCCTGTGCCCTTTCAGAAAGTTCATGGAAATACCAATCACTGATGCATTTTGTTCATGTCTTATGATTGGCTTGGGCAAATTAATATGTTTTCTAACAAGTTGAATAGATTTAGTTGATTTCCTACTAAGTTCAATAAATGTTTGAATATTGTTGAATTTGGGTTTAATGTCTGGATTCCGTGATTCGGTCCGCAACGCATATTTTATAGGGCCCTAGTCCATGAACTTGTCATAAGTCAACATAGGATATGCCCTCTTCCACCCCCACAAGACTCAATATATATATATATATATATATATATATATATATATATATATATATATATATATATATATATATATATATATATATATATATATATATATATATATATATATATATATATCTTGGAAATGTAAGCAAGGTTTGAGCTTCTTCAGTCTGTGTCATAAAGTGGATACTTTTCTGTGTCTCGTTCAGAGTGAGTGACACATTGACTTTATATAGTGTACCAAGAGTTGTTCCCTCGCTTACGGCCATACCAGCCTGAATACGCCCGATCTCGTCCGATCTCGGAAGCTAAGCAGGGTCGGGCCTGGTTAGTACTTGGATGGGAGACCGCCTGGGAATACCAGGTGCTGTAAGCTTTTTGTCCCAGTAGAGCATGCTCTTGTGTCATGGAGCAATTGCCTTTTATTTATCACCCTAATAATATCATGGATTGTTATTGGACTAAATGCAGTTTGTGTGTGCTGCCCTGCCCTGCCCTGCCCTGCCCTGCCCTGATCAAATCAAATAATGGACATTGCGTTTCCCTCAAAATGTAGGCAGTACATACAGCCTTTGTTTTTAGTCTAGGAGACTGTCAATGTCTGTAGTCCATTAGGGCACTATAAAATCCCTTCAATGTTTTGCCTGATTCCGTTAATTCCCAAGTTCCCTTTTCTCCGTTTAGATTTCCCCGTTGACCGTTTGTCCCTGTTTTGGCAGGTTTTCGCTCTCAAAAGTACACCTTTTTAATAGCAAAACAGCACAATTGGATGTTCTATGTCCACAACAATGTTTAAACCCTATCAGGTGACCATTTTTGAGGTCTGGGAAAAATGGAAGACATTTAGATTTTGGGGTGTAGTTACCCTTAAATGCAAGCGTGCACCAGGAAGAGACCTTTGTTTGGTTAAGCGGTGTTGCTGTAGGACAAATGGCCACTGGAGTGATGCAAATGATCACGGTATAATTCTGCCAGGCAGGCATAGGCTACTTTGTAGTTAACATTTACTTGCGAAGGTTTTGGGGGAAAGCCATTCCTTCCCTACCAGAAGAAGGTTATCATTAGCATCATCGCTAACGGCTACACAAAGTGTAGACATACGCGCGCACCGCACACATGCACACAGACAGGGGCATTCCTGTGCCCTTTCAGAAAGTTCATGGAAATACCAATCACTGATGCATTTTGTTCATGTCTTATGATTGGCTTGGGCAAATGAATGCGTTTTCTAACAAGTTGAATAGATTTAGTTGATTTCCTACTAAGTTCAATAAATGTTTGAATATTGTTGAATTTGGGTTTAATGTCTGGATTCCGTGATTCGGTCCGCAACGCATATTTTATAGGGCCCTAGTCCATGAACTTGTCATAAGTCAACATA
>NW_028164966.1:377500-382500 GCF_964263955.1 Coregonus lavaretus
AAAATGGAAGACATTTAGATTTTGGGGTGTAGTTACCCTTAAATGCAAGCGTGCACCAGGAAGAGACCTTTGTTTGGTTAAGCGGTGTTGCTGTAGGACAAATGGCCACTGGAGTGATGCAAATGATCACGGTATAATTCTGCCAGGCAGGCATAGGCTACTTTGTAGTTAACATTTACTTGCGAAGGTTTTGGGGGAAAGCCATTCCTTCCCTACCAGAAGAAGGTTATCATTAGCATCATCGCTAACGGCTACACAAAGTGTAGACATACGCGCGCACCGCACACATGCACACAGACAGGGGCATTCCTGTGCCCTTTCAGAAAGTTCATGGAAATACCAATCACTGATGCATTTTGTTCATGTCTTATGATTGGCTTGGGCAAATTAATATGTTTTCTAACAAGTTGAATAGATTTAGTTGATTTCCTACTAAGTTCAATAAATGTTTGAATATTGTTGAATTTGGGTTTAATGTCTGGATTCCGTGATTCGGTCCGCAACGCATATTTTATAGGGCCCTAGTCCATGAACTTGTCATAAGTCAACATAGGATATGCCCTCTTCCACCCCCACGAGACTCAAATATATATATATATATATATATATATATATATATATATATATCTTGGAAATGTAAGCAAGGTTTGAGCTTCTTCAGTCTGTGTCATAAAGTGGATACTTTTCTGTGTCTCGTTCAGAGTGAGTGACACATTGACTTTATATAGTGTACCAAGAGTTGTTCCCTCGCTTACGGCCATACCAGCCTGAATACGCCCGATCTCGTCCGATCTCGGAAGCTAAGCAGGGTCGGGCCTGGTTAGTACTTGGATGGGAGACCGCCTGGGAATACCAGGTGCTGTAAGCTTTTTGTCCCAGTAGAGCGTGCTCTTGTGTCATGGAGCAATTGCCTTTTATTTATCACCCTAATAATATCATGGATTGTTATTGGACTAAATGCAGTTTGTGTGTGCTGCCCTGCCCTGCCCTGCCCTGCCCTGATCAAATAAAATAATGGACATTGCGTTTCCCTCAAAATGTAGGCAGTACATACAGCCTTTGTTTTTAGTCTAGGAGACTGTCAATGTCTGTAGTCCATTAGGGCACTATAAAATCCCTTCAATGTTTTGCCTGATTCCGTTAATTCCCAAGTTCCCTTTTCTCCGTTTAGATTTCCCCGTTGACCGTTTGTCCCTGTTTTGGCAGGTTTTCGCTCTCAAAAGTACACCTTTTTAATAGCAAAACAGCACAATTGGATGTTCTATGTCCACAACAATGTTTAAACCCTATCAGGTGACCATTTTTGAGGTCTGGGAAAAATGGAAGACATTTAGATTTTGGGGTGTAGTTACCCTTAAATGCAAGCGTGCACCAGGAAGAGACCTTTGTTTGGTTAAGCGGTGTTGCTGTAGGACAAATGGCCACTGGAGTGATGCAAATGATCACGGTATAATTCTGCCAGGCAGGCATAGGCTACTTTGTAGTTAACATTTACTTGCGAAGGTTTTGGGGGAAAGCCATTCCTTCCCTACCAGAAGAAGGTTATCATTAGCATCATCGCTAACGGCTACACAAAGTGTAGACATACGCGCGCACCGCACACATGCACACAGACAGGGGCATTCCTGTGCCCTTTCAGAAAGTTCATGGAAATACCAATCACTGATGCATTTTGTTCATGTCTTATGATTGGCTTGGGCAAATTAATATGTTTTCTAACAAGTTGAATAGATTTAGTTGATTTCCTACTAAGTTCAATAAATGTTTGAATATTGTTGAATTTGGGTTTAATGTCTGGATTCCGTGATTCGGTCCGCAACGCATATTTTATAGGGCCCTAGTCCATGAACTTGTCATAAGTCAACATAGGATATGCCCTCTTCCACCCCCACGAGACTCAATATATATATATATATATATATATATATATATATATATATATATATATATATATATCTTGGAAATGTAAGCAAGGTTTGAGCTTCTTCAGTCTGTGTCATAAAGTGGATACTTTTCTGTGTCTCGTTCAGAGTGAGTGACACATTGACTTTATATAGTGTACCAAGAGTTGTTCCCTCGCTTACGGCCATACCAGCCTGAATACGCCCGATCTCGTCCGATCTCGGAAGCTAAGCAGGGTCGGGCCTGGTTAGTACTTGGATGGGAGACCGCCTGGGAATACCAGGTGCTGTAAGCTTTTTGTCCCAGTAGAGCGTGCTCTTGTGTCATGGAGCAATTGCCTTTTATTTATCACCCTAATAATATCATGGATTGTTATTGGACTAAATGCAGTTTGTGTGTGCTGCCCTGCCCTGCCCTGCCCTGCCCTGATCAAATCAAATAATGGACATTGCGTTTCCCTCAAAATGTAGGCAGTACATACAGCCTTTGTTTTTAGTCTAGGAGACTGTCAATGTCTGTAGTCCATTAGGGCACTATAAAATCCCTTCAATGTTTTGCCTGATTCCGTTAATTCCCAAGTTCCCTTTTCTCCGTTTAGATTTCCCCGTTGACCGTTTGTCCCTGTTTTGGCAGGTTTTCGCTCTCAAAAGTACACCTTTTTAATAGCAAAACAGCACAATTGGATGTTCTATGTCCACAACAATGTTTAAACCCTATCAGGTGACCATTTTTGAGGTCTGGGAAAAATGGAAGACATTTAGATTTTGGGGTGTAGTTACCCTTAAATGCAAGCGTGCACCAGGAAGAGACCTTTGTTTGGTTAAGCGGTGTTGCTGTAGGACAAATGGCCACTGGAGTGATGCAAATGATCACGGTATAATTCTGCCAGGCAGGCATAGGCTACTTTGTAGTTAACATTTACTTGCGAAGGTTTTGGGGGAAAGCCATTCCTTCCCTACCAGAAGAAGGTTATCATTAGCATCATCGCTAACGGCTACACAAAGTGTAGACATACGCGCGCACCGCACACATGCACACAGACAGGGGCATTCCTGTGCCCTTTCAGAAAGTTCATGGAAATACCAATCACTGATGCATTTTGTTCATGTCTTATGATTGGCTTGGGCAAATTAATATGTTTTCTAACAAGTTGAATAGATTTAGTTGATTTCCTACTAAGTTCAATAAATGTTTGAATATTGTTGAATTTGGGTTTAATGTCTGGATTCCGTGATTCGGTCCGCAACGCATATTTTATAGGGCCCTAGTCCATGAACTTGTCATAAGTCAACATAGGATATGCCCTCTTCCACCCCCACAAGACTCAAATATATATATATATATATATATATATATATATATACAGGTAAAAGTCAGTAAATTAGAATATTTTGAAAAACTTGATTTATTTCAGTAATTGCATTCAAAAGGTGTAACTTGTACATTATATTTATTCATTGCACACAGACTGATGCATTCAAATGTTTATTTCATTTAATTTTGATGATTTGAAGTGGCAACAAATGAAAATCCAAAATTCCGTGTGTCACAAAATTAGAATATTGTGTAAGGGTTACATTTTGAAGACACCTGGTGCCACAAAATAATCAGCTGATTAACTCAAAACACCTGCAAAGGGCTTTAAATGGTCTCTCAGTCCAGTTCTGAAGCCTACACAAACATGGGGAAGACTTCAGATTTGACAGCTGTCCAAAAGGCGACCATCGACACATTGCACAAGGAGGGAAAGACACAAAAGGTTATTGCAGAAGAGGCTGGCTGTTCTCAGAGCTCTGTGTCCAAACACATTAATAGAGAGGCAAAGGGAAGGAAAAACTGTGGTCAGAAAAAGTGTACAAGCGATAGGGATCACCGCGCCCTAGTCAAGATTGTGAAAAAAAACCCATTCAAAAATGTGGGGGAGATTCACAAGGAGTGGACAGCTGCTGGAGTCAGGGCTTCAAGATCCACCACCAAGAGACGCTTGAAAGACATGGGTTTCAACTGCCGCATACCTCGTGTCAAGCCACTGTTGACCAAGAAACAGCGCGAAAAGCGTCTCACCTGGGCTAAGGAAAAAAAGAGCTGGACTGCTGCTGAGTGGTCTAAAGTCATGTTTTCTGACGAAAGCAAATTTTGCATTTCCTTTGGAAATCGAGGTCCCAGAGTCTGGAGGAAGACAGGAGAGGCACAGGATCCACGTTGCCTGAAGTCTAGTGTAAAGTTTCCACCATCAGTGATGGTTTGGGGTGCCATGTCATCTGCTGGTGTCGGTCCACTCTGTTTCCTGAGATCAAGGGTCAACGCAGCCGTCTACCAGCAAGTTTTAGAGCACTTCATGCTTCCTGCTGCTGACCTGCTCTATGGAGATGGAGATTTCAGGTTCCAACAGGACTTGGCGCCTGCACACAGCGCAAAATCTACCCGTGCCTGGTTTACGGACCATGGTATTTCTGTTCTAAATTGGCCAGCCAACTCCCCTGACCTTAGCCCCATAGAAAATCTGTGGGGTATTGTGAAAAGGAAGATGCAGAATGCCAGACCCAACAACGCAGAAGAGTTGAAGGCCACTATCAGAGCAACCTGGGCTCTCATAACACCTGAGCAGTGCCAGAAACTCATCGACTCCATGCCACGCCGCATTAATGCAGTAATTGAGGCAAAAGGAGCTCCAACCAAGTATTGAGTATTGTACATGCTCATATTTTTCATTTTCATACTTTTCAGTTGGCCAACATTTCTAAAAAATCCCTTTTTTGTATTAGCCTTAAGTAATATTCTAATTTTGTGACACACGGAATTTTGGATTTTCATTTGTTGCCACTTCAAATCATCAAAATTAAATGAAATAAACATTTGAATGCATCAGTCTGTGTGCAATGAATAAATATAATGTACAAGTTACACCTTTTGAATGCAATTACTGAAATAAATCAAGTTTTTCAAAATATTCTAATTTACTGACTTTTACCTGTATATATATATATCTTGGAAATGTAAGCAAGGTTTGAGCTTCTTCAGTCTGTGTCATAAAGTGGATACTTTTCTGTGTCTCGTTCAGAGTGAGTGACACATTGACTTTATATAGTGTACCAAGA
>NW_028164966.1:425000-450000 GCF_964263955.1 Coregonus lavaretus
TTATCACCCTAATAATATCATGGATTGTTATTGGACTAAATGCAGTTTGTGTGTGCTGCCCTGCCCTGCCCTGCCCTGCCCTGATCAAATCAAATAATGGACATTGCGTTTCCCTCAAAATGTAGGCAGTACATACAGCCTTTGTTTTTAGTCTAGGAGACTGTCAATGTCTGTAGTCCATTAGGGCACTATAAAATCCCTTCAATGTTTTGCCTGATTCCGTTAATTCCCAAGTTCCCTTTTCTCCGTTTAGATTTCCCCGTTGACCGTTTGTCCCTGTTTTGGCAGGTTTTCGCTCTCAAAAGTACACCTTTTTAATAGCAAAACAGCACAATTGGATGTTCTATGTCCACAACAATGTTTAAACCCTATCAGGTGACCATTTTTGAGGTCTGGGAAAAATGGAAGACATTTAGATTTTGGGGTGTAGTTACCCTTAAATGCAAGCGTGCACCAGGAAGAGACCTTTGTTTGGTTAAGCGGTGTTGCTGTAGGACAAATGGCCACTGGAGTGATGCAAATGATCACGGTATAATTCTGCCAGGCAGGCATAGGCTACTTTGTAGTTAACATTTACTTGCGAAGGTTTTGGGGGAAAGCCATTCCTTCCCTACCAGAAGAAGGTTATCATTAGCATCATCGCTAACGGCTACACAAAGTGTAGACATACGCGCGCACCGCACACATGCACACAGACAGGGGCATTCCTGTGCCCTTTCAGAAAGTTCATGGAAATACCAATCACTGATGCATTTTGTTCATGTCTTATGATTGGCTTGGGCAAATTAATATGTTTTCTAACAAGTTGAATAGATTTAGTTGATTTCCTACTAAGTTCAATAAATGTTTGAATATTGTTGAATTTGGGTTTAATGTCTGGATTCCGTGATTCGGTCCGCAACGCATATTTTATAGGGCCGTAGTCAATGAACTTGTCATAAGTCAACATAGGATATGCCCTCTTCCACCCCCACAAGACTCAAATATATATATATATATATATATATATATATATATATATATATATATATATATCTTGGAAATGTAAGCAAGGTTTGAGCTTCTTCAGTCTGTGTCATAAAGTGGATACTTTTCTGTGTCTCGTTCAGAGTGAGTGACACATTGACTTTATATAGTGTACCAAGAGTTGTTCCCTCGCTTACGGCCATACCAGCCTGAATACGCCCATCCTGATTGGAGAAGTGACGACAGGTGCGAGGTTTGAGCTGTGAGTGAGTGTTTGCTGAAGAGTGTTTGTGAGAGAGCTATTTTTGTTAATTAATTGGATTTCGAAATATATTTTTTGTTTTAGTTTTTCCCCCTTGCAGTTTTTCTGCTTGGGGGAGAGTTTTTTTGAAGCACTATGACGGACAACATGGAAACGACAAACGGAATGGACAAAGACAATGAAAGGGCGAAACGGAAGAAAAATGAAGATAAAGAAGGAAGGAAATATGGCAAAGAATACACGGTGGCAATTGAGTTGGAAGGAGATGACAAGGTGACGACAATGGAACTACTACGAGCAATTAAGGAGGCGTGTGGAGAGGTGGTGGGATGCCGAATGAAAGGAGAAAAGAAGTATGAAATTACGATGAGAAATGGAAAAGGAAAAGAACGTTTAATGGATGGAATACGGATAAAGGACACCAGGATTGTGGCGAGAGATGTTAATGTGAAGGAATTGGTGGTGTCTTTTATGAATCTCCCAGTATATGTAGAAGATAGTGAGATACTGGACAAGCTGATTAGATGGGGAGTGGAAGCCGTTTCGGAGATAAGGAGGAGAGTTTGGCCAGGAACGGAGGTGGCTGATGGGACACGATTCTGCAAAGTCAAGTTCACAGAAAAAGTGACATCATTGCCTTACTCTACAAGAATTGAGACGTTGGAGGGAGCAGAATATTTTAGGGTCCTTCATGACAATCAGGTCAGAGTGTGTCGGTTGTGTATTCAACCCGGGCACATAGTTAAAGACTGCCCTGAATTTAAGTGTTTCAACTGTGGCAAGCAAGGACACTATGTGAGAGAATGTGTTGGAGAGAGGGAAAGGAATTTCTGTGGTGGATGCAGAAAGAGATTGGCGGAGTGCAACTGTGGAGAGGATAAGGCTGAAGAGGGGAGTCAAGCACTATTCGAGGAAGAAGTTGTATTGTCGCAAGAAGGAGAAGAAGATGGAGGAGAGGACGTGGTGGAGAGTGGAGAGACGGAGGAAGGAAGAAGGGAGAAGGACCAGAAGATGAATGAAATTGGGAGTAGTATGGACTCAGAAATAAGAAGAGGGAGTTTTCAGGAGGAGGGGGGGAGTGGACTGGGGGGAAGCACGGGGGACTCACAGGTTTTGGGGGATAGCCCAGTACTAACAAGTACCTCGGGGGGTGAAGAAATGGAGAGAGGTTCGAGTTTGAGAACAATAACAGAAACGACAACGACGGCTATAAATGAGACGGAGATGAACACGGGGAGCACAACGATGACAATACCAGAGACGGAGATGAACATGGGGAGCACAACGGATGAGGGTGACAAGAAGTTGAGTTGGATGGATAACATGGACTTGGAGGAGATATCGGACACGGACGATGGAGAAAAGATTGAAAGAACGAGGGAAGGATACAGGAAGAGGAAAGCCGGGGGAAGAGGGGGAGAGAAAGGGTGGAAGAGGAAAGAAACTGGATAACAGGTAGAGGATAATGAAATTATATTTTATTATTCTATTATTTATTAGAATGGTAAATATAATGTCAATAAATGCAAATGGGTTGAGAACAATGGGAAAATTTAATAGAATAGTACAAATGAAGAATTCAGATATTTTATGTATTCAAGAGACGCACTGGGATAATGCATGTGTTTTAGAAGTAAAAAAAATATGGAGGGATTTTATTTATGTTAACAATGGCAGGGGAAATTCAAGTGGGGTCGCAATTTTATTAAGGAAGGATGTAGTAGAAAATGTGAAGAAGATATATAATGATAATAATGGGAGGATTTTAATTTTGGATTTTGAATATATGAATAGGGTTTTTAGGATTATAAATATTTATGCGCCGAATAATGAGATAGAGCGAAAGAATTTATTTTTAGAATTAGGGAAATGGTGCAAGGGTAACTGTATTTTAGTAGGGGATTTTAATGTTAAAATGAATAGATTAGATATGAAAAGGGGAGCTATTTTTAGAAATGACGTATCTAGGGGGGTCTTAAGGAAGATTATGTTTGAAAACAGTTTGATTGATATATGGAGGGAGGAGAATCCGAACAAGAGAGGAATTTCTAGAAGGCAGGTGGTTTTAGGGGAGTTGAAACAGACGCGAATAGATCTGGTTTTAGTAAATGAGGGTTTAAGGAATTTTATGAAAGAAATTAAGTATGTTTTTACAGCTTTTAGTGATCATGCGGCGGTGGTATTTTCTTGTGGAGTAAGGGCACATACTAAATCTGGTGGGCTGTGGTGTTTAAATAATAGCTTGCTAGAGGAGGAAAATTATATTGAGATGATATCAGAATGTATTGGGAAGGCCAAAAGACAACAGTTAATGGAGGTGAATATGGGGTTGTGGTGGGAGGAGCTGAAAACCAAATGTAAGGAATTGACTATAAAATATGCTGTTAAGAGGAATTATTTTTTGAAAAAGAAGGAGAGGGAACTACGTAAGAAGGTTAAACATGAACTTGAGTGTATAGAAAAGGATGAAGGTCATGGGGTGGAGGATTATTTACTGGCTAAGGATGCACTTGATGAATATGAGAAGAAGAAATGTAATGCGGCGATTGTAAGGAGTAGAGTGCAATATGCGATAGAGGGGGAAAGGTGTACTTCATTTTTCTTGAATTTAGAAAAAAGAAGACAAGAGAAGATTTATATTACGGAGTTAATTAATGATAAAGGGGAAAAGGTTAATGATTTGGTGGGGATTCTGGATACGGTCGAGAGATATTATGAATGCTTATTTAAAAAAGAAGAGGTTAATGATTCCTGTATGGATAAGGTGCTTGAACACGTGGATACTAAGTTAACAGAAGGGGAAAAAAACATGTGTGATGAAGATATGAGTCTAACTGACATTAAGGAGGCCATATTAGATGCTAATTGCAATAGGAGTCCGGGGTCTGATGGCCTAACTGCGGAATTTTATAAATCTTTTGCAGATTTGTTGGCTCCAATTTTAAGAAAACTGTATGAATATATTGAAAAGACTCAAGTGGTGCCAGATTCGCTGGCCACAGGAGTTTTAACCATACTGTATAAAAATAAAGGGAGTCGTGTAAATTTGGATAATTATAGACCATTGACACTTTTAAATTGTGATTATAAGATCTTAGCCAAGGTCTTAGCTAATAGAGTTAAAAAAGTTATGGGAGGAGTAATAGCAGAGACACAAGGATATAGTGTACCAGGGAGGGATATTTCTGACACAGTGGGAACAATAAGGGATGTGATAAAGCATATGGGGGAGGAAGGGGGGTTTGTGATGAGTTTGGATCTAAATAAGGCTTTTGATAGAGTTGATCATTCCTTTTTACTGCGTACACTTGGGAAATTTGGGTTTGGTGAAAGAATGATAGGTTGGATTAGATTATTGAATGGAAATGCAAGGAGCAGAGTAAAATGTAATGGGATTTTAACAGATTCTTTTCCTCTGGAGAGATCTGTTAGGCAGGGATGTCCGTTATCAGCTGCTCTTTATAGTTTATCGGTGGAGCCGCTTGCAGTAATGATTAAAGCAAACAAATTAATTCGAGGTATACGGATACCGGATGGGGGGGAGAGTGTTATACAGCAATATGCGGATGATACTACATGTACTGTGATAGATGTTGAAAGTGTGAAGAATGTAATGGAGTGTTTTGAGGTATATGGCAAGGCATCAGGGGCAAAACTTAATGTTGAAAAATCTGAAATAATGTATGTGGGGATAGATGAAAAAGTGGACTGTGGATTCCCTTTCAAAAAGGCTGAAGGTTATATAAAGACTTTAGGGGTGGTTTTGGGGGTGGATAAAGAAGGGACGAGAGATGAGACATGGACTGGGGTTTTGAATAAAATAAAACATACTCTATCTTATTGGAAGGCAAGAAAACTGTTCTTGAGGGGGAAGGTGGTGGTGATTAATTCTTTGGTGGCATCCAAATGTATCTATGTTCTAGGTTCGTTGGATATGCCACAATGGGTGTTAAAAGAATTCAATGGTTTGGTTACAGATTTCCTATGGGAGGGGAAGGGGACTAGGATTGCAAGGGCAACTCTTATCTCGGATTTAAAGGATGGGGGGTTGAAATTGGTGGATTTGGATGTGAAGAGAAAAGCAATGAGAATAAAAACTGTGCAAAAATACTTATATGGGGAGGTAGATTATGGATGGAAAAGGTTTTTTAAACATTTTTTGTACAGAAGTGGGGGTTGTGAAGAAAGTGGATTATTGATGTCATGGAAGAAGGATATGTTGGAGGGTTTGCCTGAGTTCTATAAAGAGGTGTTCTTGGCATGGGGGGAATTTCTTCCTAAGATTGAGTACACATGTACAAATAAGGACAACATATTTAATCAGCCTGTGTTTTTGAATCCGAAAATAGAGAGTGGGGGGAAGGTGCTGTACAACAAAATGTTTATGAAGGCTGGGTTAATATTGGTAAAAGATTTTCTTTACGAGGTTATACCGGGGTTTTTAAGGGGGCAGGCAATTCTGGATACTGTGTGGGAGGTTGATGATACAGTGGAGAGAAAATTAGTATTGCAGATATACGAAAGAATTAAATTATGCATTCCGGGTGAGTGGATAAAAGTGATAAATGGGGAGGGGGAATATGAGGACTTGTATGTGCTGCCAAGTCTCTATGTGGGTAAAGGATCGGGGAAACAAGTTTTATCAAAAGTAACACAGAAAAGATTGTACAAGTGTATGTTGAAGTCTGTGTGTGTGAGGCCTGCGGCTGAGAGGATGTGGGAAAAAATGTTTATTGATTTGGATGTTTCTTTGATGTGGGAGAATTTGGTTTTGTTTGGGAATAAACGAAATTGTGAGAACATGGATTTTATGATACGGCATAATCGTATATACACAAACATTATTTTACATCAGATAAACCGCGATGTAAGGCGGGAATGTGACGTGTGTATGATGAAGCCAGAGTCTTTGTTGCATTTATTTGTTGAATGTCCAAGTCTGACAGGTTTTTTTAAGGAAGTAAAAATGTTGCTGTGGAGGCACTGGAGAAAAGAGTTTTTAGAAAGTTTTGTATGGGATAGGTTAATATTATTTGGAGTAATGGGGAAATGTTTGGGTGTGAATGTGTACCTGTTGAATATTGTTTTGAGTTTTGTGAGGTATGCAATTTACTGTAGAAGGAATATGAAACATTTTGAAGGGAAAAAGGTGAATGTCTGGGTAATCTTTAAAGCAGGTTTAAGAAAGCAGGTGGAATTAATGTATAATGCAAAACTAGAGAAATTTGAAAGTATGTTTATAAAGGGGAGTACTTTAGTGTCTATGGAGGAGGGAGGAGGGGGAGTTAGGGTTAACTTCTGAAATGGAGTATGTCTAATGTCTATATTAGATTTTTTTGAAAGAATTATTTTGAATATTTTCTTTGTTTATTTTTTTGATAGGGGGTGGCTTTTATCTGCCTATTTTGTGGGTGGAATTTGTTATGTCTTAGTCATGTCTGAGTTTTTTCTGTATTTTTATTTCTTTGGGTTCTTTGATTTGATAGGGGGTGAATTGTTCACCTGCCTATGTTAGGATAGTGTCTGCTGTATTGTTCATTGTAATATTGTACTGTAAATATTGTAAAAAATTGAATTTTTTGATAATAAAAAGAGAAAAAAAAATACGCCCGATCTTGTCCGATCTCGGAAGCTAAGCAGGGTCGGGCCTGGTTAGTACTTGGATGGGAGACCGCCTGGGAATACCAGGTGCTGTAAGCTTTTTGTCCCAGTAGAGCGTGCTCTTGTGTCATGGAGCAATTGCCTTTTATTTATCACCCTAATAATATCATGGATTGTTATTGGACTAAATGCAGTTTGTGTGTGCTGCCCTGCCCTGCCCTGCCCTGCCCTGATCAAATCAAATAATGGACATTGCGTTTCCCTCAAAATGTAGGCAGTACATACAGCCTTTGTTTTTAGTCTAGGAGACTGTCAATGTCTGTAGTCCATTAGGGCACTATAAAATCCCTTCAATGTTTTGCCTGATTCCGTTAATTCCCAAGTTCCCTTTTCTCCGTTTAGATTTCCCCGTTGACCGTTTGTCCCTGTTTTGGCAGGTTTTCGCTCTCAAAAGTACACCTTTTTAATAGCAAAACAGCACAATTGGATGTTCTATGTCCACAACAATGTTTAAACCCTATCAGGTGACCATTTTTGAGGTCTGGGAAAAATGGAAGACATTTAGATTTTGGGGTGTAGTTACCCTTAAATGCAAGCGTGCACCAGGAAGAGACCTTTGTTTGGTTAAGCGGTGTTGCTGTAGGACAAATGGCCACTGGAGTGATGCAAATGATCACGGTATAATTCTGCCAGGCAGGCATAGGCTACTTTGTAGTTAACATTTACTTGCGAAGGTTTTGGGGGAAAGCCATTCCTTCCCTACCAGAAGAAGGTTATCATTAGCATCATCGCTAACGGCTACACAAAGTGTAGACATACGCGCGCACCGCACACATGCACACAGACAGGGGCATTCCTGTGCCCTTTCAGAAAGTTCATGGAAATACCAATCACTGATGCATTTTGTTCATGTCTTATGATTGGCTTGGGCAAATTAATATGTTTTCTAACAAGTTGAATAGATTTAGTTGATTTCCTACTAAGTTCAATAAATGTTTGAATATTGTTGAATTTGGGTTTAATGTCTGGATTCCGTGATTCGGTCCGCAACGCATATTTTATAGGGCCCTAGTCCATGAACTTGTCATAAGTCAACATAGGATATGCCCTCTTCCACCCCCACGAGACTCAAATATATATATATATATATATATATATATATATATATATATATATATATATATATATATATATCTTGGAAATGTAAGCAAGGTTTGAGCTTCTTCAGTCTGTGTCATAAAGTGGATACTTTTCTGTGTCTCGTTCAGAGTGAGTGACACATTGACTTTATATAGTGTACCAAGAGTTGTTCCCTCGCTTACGGCCATACCAGCCTGAATACGCCCGATCTCGTCCGATCTCGGAAGCTAAGCAGGGTCGGGCCTGGTTAGTACTTGGATGGGAGACCGCCTGGGAATACCAGGTGCTGTAAGCTTTTTGTCCCAGTAGAGCGTGCTCTTGTGTCATGGAGCAATTGCCTTTTATTTATCACCCTAATAATATCATGGATTGTTATTGGACTAAATGCAGTTTGTGTGTGCTGCCCTGCCCTGCCCTGCCCTGCCCTGATCAAATCAAATAATGGACATTGCGTTTCCCTCAAAATGTAGGCAGTACATACAGCCTTTGTTTTTAGTCTAGGAGACTGTCAATGTCTGTAGTCCATTAGGGCACTATAAAATCCCTTCAATGTTTTGCCTGATTCCGTTAATTCCCAAGTTCCCTTTTCTCCGTTTAGATTTCCCCGTTGACCGTTTGTCCCTGTTTTGGCAGGTTTTCGCTCTCAAAAGTACACCTTTTTAATAGCAAAACAGCACAATTGGATGTTCTATGTCCACAACAATGTTTAAACCCTATCAGGTGACCATTTTTGAGGTCTGGGAAAAATGGAAGACATTTAGATTTTGGGGTGTAGTTACCCTTAAATGCAAGCGTGCACCAGGAAGAGACCTTTGTTTGGTTAAGCGGTGTTGCTGTAGGACAAATGGCCACTGGAGTGATGCAAATGATCACGGTATAATTCTGCCAGGCAGGCATAGGCTACTTTGTAGTTAACATTTACTTGCGAAGGTTTTGGGGGAAAGCCATTCCTTCCCTACCAGAAGAAGGTTATCATTAGCATCATCGCTAACGGCTACACAAAGTGTAGACATACGCGCGCACCGCACACATGCACACAGACAGGGGCATTCCTGTGCCCTTTCAGAAAGTTCATGGAAATACCAATCACTGATGCATTTTGTTCATGTCTTATGATTGGCTTGGGCAAATTAATATGTTTTCTAACAAGTTGAATAGATTTAGTTGATTTCCTACTAAGTTCAATAAATGTTTGAATATTGTTGAATTTGGGTTTAATGTCTGGATTCCGTGATTCGGTCCGCAACGCCTATTTTATAGGGCCCTAGTCCATGAACTTGTCATAAGTCAACATAGGATATGCCCTCTTCCACCCCCACAAGACTCATATATATATATATATATATATATATATATATATATATATATATATATATATATATATATATATATATATATATATATCTATCTTGGAAATGTAAGCAAGGTTTGAGCTTCTTCAGTCTGTGTCATAAAGTGGATACTTTTCTGTGTCTCGTTCAGAGTGAGTGACACATTGACTTTATATAGTGTACCAAGAGTTGTTCCCTCGCTTACGGCCATACCAGCCTGAATACGCCCATCCTGATTGGAGAAGTGACGACAGGTGCGAGGTTTGAGCTGTGAGTGAGTGTTTGCTGAAGAGTGTTTGTGAGAGAGCTATTTTTGTTAATTAATTGGATTTCGAAATATATTTTTTGTTTTAGTTTTTCCCCCTTGCAGTTTTTCTGCTTGGGGGAGAGTTTTTTTGAAGCACTATGACGGACAACATGGAAACGACAAACGGAATGGACAAAGACAATGAAAGGGCGAAACGGAAGAAAAATGAAGATAAAGAAGGAAGGAAATATGGCAAAGAATACACGGTGGCAATTGAGTTGGAAGGAGATGACAAGGTGACGACAATGGAACTACTACGAGCAATTAAGGAGGCGTGTGGAGAGGTGGTGGGATGCCGAATGAAAGGAGAAAAGAAGTATGAAATTACGATGAGAAATGGAAAAGGAAAAGAACGTTTAATGGATGGAATACGGATAAAGGACACCAGGATTGTGGCGAGAGATGTTAATGTGAAGGAATTGGTGGTGTCTTTTATGAATCTCCCAGTATATGTAGAAGATAGTGAGATACTGGACAAGCTGATTAGATGGGGAGTGGAAGCCGTTTCGGAGATAAGGAGGAGAGTTTGGCCAGGAACGGAGGTGGCTGATGGGACACGATTCTGCAAAGTCAAGTTCACAGAAAAAGTGACATCATTGCCTTACTCTACAAGAATTGAGACGTTGGAGGGAGCAGAATATTTTAGGGTCCTTCATGACAATCAGGTCAGAGTGTGTCGGTTGTGTATTCAACCCGGGCACATAGTTAAAGACTGCCCTGAATTTAAGTGTTTCAAATGTGGCAAGCAAGGACACTATGTGAGAGAATGTGTTGGAGAGAGGGAAAGGAATTTCTGTGGTGGATGCAGAAAGAGATTGGCGGAGTGCAACTGTGGAGAGGATAAGGCTGAAGAGGGGAGTCAAGCACTATTCGAGGAAGAAGTTGTATTGTCGCAAGAAGGAGAAGAAGATGGAGGAGAGGACGTGGTGGAGAGTGGAGAGACGGAGGAAGGAAGAAGGGAGAAGGACCAGAAGATGAATGAAATTGGGAGTAGTATGGACTCAGAAATAAGAAGAGGGAGTTTTCAGGAGGAGGGGGGGAGTGGACTGGGGGGAAGCACGGGGGACTCACAGGTTTTGGGGGATAGCCCAGTACTAACAAGTACCTCGGGGGGTGAAGAAATGGAGAGAGGTTCGAGTTTGAGAACAATAACAGAAACGACAACGACGGCTATAAATGAGACGGAGATGAACACGGGGAGCACAACGATGACAATACCAGAGACGGAGATGAACATGGGGAGCACAACGGATGAGGGTGACAAGAAGTTGAGTTGGATGGATAACATGGACTTGGAGGAGATATCGGACACGGACGATGGAGAAAAGATTGAAAGAACGAGGGAAGGATACAGGAAGAGGAAAGCCGGGGGAAGAGGGGGAGAGAAAGGGTGGAAGAGGAAAGAAACTGGATAACAGGTAGAGGATAATGAAATTATATTTTATTATTCTATTATTTATTAGAATGGTAAATATAATGTCAATAAATGCAAATTGGTTGAGAACAATGGGAAAATTTAATAGAATAGTACAAATGAAGAATTCAGATATTTTATGTATTCAAGAGACGCACTGGGATAATGCATGTGTTTTAGAAGTAAAAAAAATATGGAGGGATTTTATTTATGTTAACAATGGCAGGGGAAATTCAAGTGGGGTCGCAATTTTATTAAGGAAGGATGTAGTAGAAAATGTGAAGAAGATATATAATGATAATAATGGGAGGATTTTAATTTTGGATTTTGAATATATGAATAGGGTTTTTAGGATTATAAATATTTATGCGCCGAATAATGAGATAGAGCGAAAGAATTTATTTTTAGAATTAGGGAAATGGTGCAAGGGTAACTGTATTTTAGTAGGGGATTTTAATGTTAAAATGAATAGATTAGATATGAAAAGGGGAGCTATTTTTAGAAATGACGTATCTAGGGGGGTCTTAAGGAAGATTATGTTTGAAAACAGTTTGATTGATATATGGAGGGAGGAGAATCCGAACAAGAGAGGAATTTCTAGAAGGCAGGTGGTTTTAGGGGAGTTGAAACAGACGCGAATAGATCTGGTTTTAGTAAATGAGGGTTTAAGGAATTTTATGAAAGAAATTAAGTATGTTTTTACAGCTTTTAGTGATCATGCGGCGGTGGTATTTTCTTGTGGAGTAAGGGCACATACTAAATCTGGTGGGCTGTGGTGTTTAAATAATAGCTTGCTAGAGGAGGAAAATTATATTGAGATGATATCAGAATGTATTGGGAAGGCCAAAAGACAACAGTTAATGGAGGTGAATATGGGGTTGTGGTGGGAGGAGCTGAAAACCAAATGTAAGGAATTGACTATAAAATATGCTGTTAAGAGGAATTATTTTTTGAAAAAGAAGGAGAGGGAACTACGTAAGAAGGTTAAACATGAACTTGAGTGTATAGAAAAGGATGAAGGTCATGGGGTGGAGGATTATTTACTGGCTAAGGATGCACTTGATGAATATGAGAAGAAGAAATGTAATGCGGCGATTGTAAGGAGTAGAGTGCAATATGCGATAGAGGGGGAAAGGTGTACTTCATTTTTCTTGAATTTAGAAAAAAGAAGACAAGAGAAGATTTATATTACGGAGTTAATTAATGATAAAGGGGAAAAGGTTAATGATTTGGTGGGGATTCTGGATACGGTCGAGAGATATTATGAATGCTTATTTAAAAAAGAAGAGGTTAATGATTCCTGTATGGATAAGGTGCTTGAACACGTGGATACTAAGTTAACAGAAGGGGAAAAAAACATGTGTGATGAAGATATGAGTCTAACTGACATTAAGGAGGCCATATTAGATGCTAATTGCAATAGGAGTCCGGGGTCTGATGGCCTAACTGCGGAATTTTATAAATCTTTTGCAGATTTGTTGGCTCCAATTTTAAGAAAACTGTATGAATATATTGAAAAGACTCAAGTGGTGCCAGATTCGCTGGCCACAGGAGTTTTAACCATACTGTATAAAAATAAAGGGAGTCGTGTAAATTTGGATAATTATAGACCATTGACACTTTTAAATTGTGATTATAAGATCTTAGCCAAGGTCTTAGCTAATAGAGTTAAAAAAGTTATGGGAGGAGTAATAGCAGAGACACAAGGATATAGTGTACCAGGGAGGGATATTTCTGACACAGTGGGAACAATAAGGGATGTGATAAAGCATATGGGGGAGGAAGGGGGGTTTGTGATGAGTTTGGATCTAAATAAGGCTTTTGATAGAGTTGATCATTCCTTTTTACTGCGTACACTTGGGAAATTTGGGTTTGGTGAAAGAATGATAGGTTGGATTAGATTATTGAATGGAAATGCAAGGAGCAGAGTAAAATGTAATGGGATTTTAACAGATTCTTTTCCTCTGGAGAGATCTGTTAGGCAGGGATGTCCGTTATCAGCTGCTCTTTATAGTTTATCGGTGGAGCCGCTTGCAGTAATGATTAAAGCAAACAAATTAATTCGAGGTATACGGATACCGGATGGGGGGGAGAGTGTTATACAGCAATATGCGGATGATACTACATGTACTGTGATAGATGTTGAAAGTGTGAAGAATGTAATGGAGTGTTTTGAGGTATATGGCAAGGCATCAGGGGCAAAACTTAATGTTGAAAAATCTGAAATAATGTATGTGGGGATAGATGAAAAAGTGGACTGTGGATTCCCTTTCAAAAAGGCTGAAGGTTATATAAAGACTTTAGGGGTGGTTTTGGGGGTGGATAAAGAAGGGACGAGAGATGAGACATGGACTGGGGTTTTGAATAAAATAAAACATACTCTATCTTATTGGAAGGCAAGAAAACTGTTCTTGAGGGGGAAGGTGGTGGTGATTAATTCTTTGGTGGCATCCAAATGTATCTATGTTCTAGGTTCGTTGGATATGCCACAATGGGTGTTAAAAGAATTCAATGGTTTGGTTACAGATTTCCTATGGGAGGGGAAGGGGACTAGGATTGCAAGGGCAACTCTTATCTCGGATTTAAAGGATGGGGGGTTGAAATTGGTGGATTTGGATGTGAAGAGAAAAGCAATGAGAATAAAAACTGTGCAAAAATACTTATATGGGGAGGTAGATTATGGATGGAAAAGGTTTTTTAAACATTTTTTGTACAGAAGTGGGGGTTGTGAAGAAAGTGGATTATTGATGTCATGGAAGAAGGATATGTTGGAGGGTTTGCCTGAGTTCTATAAAGAGGTGTTCTTGGCATGGGGGGAATTTCTTCCTAAGATTGAGTACACATGTACAAATAAGGACAACATATTTAATCAGCCTGTGTTTTTGAATCCGAAAATAGAGAGTGGGGGGAAGGTGCTGTACAACAAAATGTTTATGAAGGCTGGGTTAATATTGGTAAAAGATTTTCTTTACGAGGTTATACCGGGGTTTTTAAGGGGGCAGGCAATTCTGGATACTGTGTGGGAGGTTGATGATACAGTGGAGAGAAAATTAGTATTGCAGATATACGAAAGAATTAAATTATGCATTCCGGGTGAGTGGATAAAAGTGATAAATGGGGAGGGGGAATATGAGGACTTGTATGTGCTGCCAAGTCTCTATGTGGGTAAAGGATCGGGGAAACAAGTTTTATCAAAAGTAACACAGAAAAGATTGTACAAGTGTATGTTGAAGTCTGTGTGTGTGAGGCCTGCGGCTGAGAGGATGTGGGAAAAAATGTTTATTGATTTGGATGTTTCTTTGATGTGGGAGAATTTGGTTTTGTTTGGGAATAAACGAAATTGTGAGAACATGGATTTTATGATACGGCATAATCGTATATACACAAACATTATATTACATCAGATAAACCGCGATGTAAGGCGGGAATGTGACGTGTGTATGATGAAGCCAGAGTCTTTGTTGCATTTATTTGTTGAATGTCCAAGTCTGACAGGTTTTTTTAAGGAAGTAAAAATTTTGCTGTGGAGGCACTGGAGAAAATAGTTTTTAGAAAGTTTTGTATGGGATAGGTTAATATTATTTGGAGTAATGGGGAAATGTTTGGGTGTGAATGTGTACCTGTTGAATATTGTTTTGAGTTTTGTGAGGTATGCAATTTACTGTAGAAGGAATATGAAACATTTTGAAGGGAAAAAGGTGAATGTCTGGGTAATCTTTAAAGCAGGTTTAAGAAAGCAGGTGGAATTAATGTATAATGCAAAACTAGAGAAATTTGAAAGTATGTTTATAAAGGGGAGTACTTTAGTGTCTATGGAGGAGGGAGGAGGGGGAGTTAGGGTTAACTTCTGAAATGGAGTATGTCTAATGTCTATATTAGATTTTTTTGAAAGAATTATTTTGAATATTTTCTTTGTTTATTTTTTTGATAGGGGGTGGCTTTTATCTGCCTATTTTGTGGGTGGAATTTGTTATGTCTTAGTCATGTCTGAGTTTTTTCTGTATTTTTATTTCTTTGGGTTCTTTGATTTGATAGGGGGTGAATTGTTCACCTGCCTATGTTAGGATAGTGTCTGCTGTATTGTTCATTGTAATATTGTACTGTAAATATTGTAAAAAATTGAATTTTTTGATAATAAAAAGAGAAAAAAAAATACGCCCGATCTTGTCCGATCTCGGAAGCTAAGCAGGGTCGGGCCTGGTTAGTACTTGGATGGGAGACCGCCTGGGAATACCAGGTGCTGTAAGCTTTTTGTCCCAGTAGAGCGTGCTCTTGTGTCATGGAGCAATTGCCTTTTATTTATCACCCTAATAATATCATGGATTGTTATTGGACTAAATGCAGTTTGTGTGTGCTGCCCTGCCCTGCCCTGCCCTGCCCTGATCAAATCAAATAATGGACATTGCGTTTCCCTCAAAATGTAGGCAGTACATACAGCCTTTGTTTTTAGTCTAGGAGACTGTCAATGTCTGTAGTCCATTAGGGCACTATAAAATCCCTTCAATGTTTTGCCTGATTCCGTTAATTCCCAAGTTCCCTTTTCTCCGTTTAGATTTCCCCGTTGACCGTTTGTCCCTGTTTTGGCAGGTTTTCGCTCTCAAAAGTACACCTTTTTAATAGCAAAACAGCACAATTGGATGTTCTATGTCCACAACAATGTTTAAACCCTATCAGGTGACCATTTTTGAGGTCTGGGAAAAATGGAAGACATTTAGATTTTGGGGTGTAGTTACCCTTAAATGCAAGCGTGCACCAGGAAGAGACCTTTGTTTGGTTAAGCGGTGTTGCTGTAGGACAAATGGCCACTGGAGTGATGCAAATGATCACGGTATAATTCTGCCAGGCAGGCATAGGCTACTTTGTAGTTAACATTTACTTGCGAAGGTTTTGGGGGAAAGCCATTCCTTCCCTACCAGAAGAAGGTTATCATTAGCATCATCGCTAACGGCTACACAAAGTGTAGACATACGCGCGCACCGCACACATGCACACAGACAGGGGCATTCCTGTGCCCTTTCAGAAAGTTCATGGAAATACCAATCACTGATGCATTTTGTTCATGTCTTATGATTGGCTTGGGCAAATTAATATGTTTTCTAACAAGTTGAATAGATTTAGTTGATTTCCTACTAAGTTCAATAAATGTTTGAATATTGTTGAATTTGGGTTTAATGTCTGGATTCCGTGATTCGGTCCGCAACGCCTATTTTATAGGGCCCTAGTCCATGAACTTGTCATAAGTCAACATAGGATATGCCCTCTTCCACCCCCACAAGACTCAATATATATATATATATATATATATATATATATATATATATATATCTATCTTGGAAATGTAAGCAAGGTTTGAGCTTCTTCAGTCTGTGTCATAAAGTGGATACTTTTCTGTGTGTCGTTCAGAGTGAGTGACACATTGACTTTATATAGTGTACCAAGAGTTGTTCCCTCGCTTACGGCCATACCAGCCTGAATACGCCCGATCTCGTCCGATCTCGGAAGCTAAGCAGGGTCGGGCCTGGTTAGTACTTGGATGGGAGACCGCCTGGGAATACCAGGTGCTGTAAGCTTTTTGTCCCAGTAGAGCGTGCTCTTGTGTCATGGAGCAATTGCCTTTTATTTATCACCCTAATAATATCATGGATTGTTATTGGACTAAATGCAGTTTGTGTGTGCTGCCCTGCCCTGCCCTGCCCTGATCAAATCAAATAATGGACATTGCGTTTCCCTCAAAATGTAGGCAGTACATACAGCCTTTGTTTTTAGTCTAGGAGACTGTCAATGTCTGTAGTCCATTAGGGCACTATAAAATCCCTTCAATGTTTTGCCTGATTCCGTTAATTCCCAAGTTCCCTTTTCTCCGTTTAGATTTCCCCGTTGACCGTTTGTCCCTGTTTTGGCAGGTTTTCGCTCTCAAAAGTACACCTTTTTAATAGCAAAACAGCACAATTGGATGTTCTATGTCCACAACAATGTTTAAACCCTATCAGGTGACCATTTTTGAGGTCTGGGAAAAATGGAAGACATTTAGATTTTGGGGTGTAGTTACCCTTAAATGCAAGCGTGCACCAGGAAGAGACCTTTGTTTGGTTAAGCGGTGTTGCTGTAGGACAAATGGCCACTGGAGTGATGCAAATGATCACGGTATAATTCTGCCAGGCAGGCATAGGCTACTTTGTAGTTAACATTTACTTGCGAAGGTTTTGGGGGAAAGCCATTCCTTCCCTACCAGAAGAAGGTTATCATTAGCATCATCGCTAACGGCTACACAAAGTGTAGACATACGCGCGCACCGCACACATGCACACAGACAGGGGCATTCCTGTGCCCTTTCAGAAAGTTCATGGAAATACCAATCACTGATGCATTTTGTTCATGTCTTATGATTGGCTTGGGCAAATTAATATGTTTTCTAACAAGTTGAATAGATTTAGTTGATTTCCTACTAAGTTCAATAAATGTTTGAATATTGTTGAATTTGGGTTTAATGTCTGGATTCCGTGATTCGGTCCGCAACGCCTATTTTATAGGGCCCTAGTCCATGAACTTGTCATAAGTCAACATAGGATATGCCCTCTTCCACCCCCACAAGACTCAAATATATATATATATATATATATATATATATATATATATATATCTATCTTGGAAATGTAAGCAAGGTTTGAGCTTCTTCAGTCTGTGTCATAAAGTGGATACTTTTCTGTGTCTCGTTCAGAGTGAGTGACACATTGACTTTATATAGTGTACCAAGAGTTGTTCCCTCGCTTACGGTCATACCAGCCTGAATACGCCCGATCTCGTCCGATCTCGGAAGCTAAGCAGGGTCGGGCCTGGTTAGTACTTGGATGGGAGACCGCCTGGGAATACCAGGTGCTGTAAGATTTTTTTCCCAGTAGAGCGTGCTCTTGTGTCATGGAGCAATTGCCTTTTATTTATCACCCTAATAATATCATGGATTGTTATTGGACTAAATGCAGTTTGTGTGTGCTGCCCTGCCCTGCCCTGCCCTGCCCTGATCAAATCAAATAATGGACATTGCGTTTCCCTCAAAATGTAGGCAGTACATACAGCCTTTGTTTTTAGTCTAGGAGACTGTCAATGTCTGTAGTCCATTAGGGCACTATAAAATCCCTTCAATGTTTTGCCTGATTCCGTTAATTCCCAAGTTCCCTTTTCTCCGTTTAGATTTCCCCGTTGACCGTTTGTCCCTGTTTTGGCAGGTTTTCGCTCTCAAAAGTACACCTTTTTAATAGCAAAACAGCACAATTGGATGTTCTATGTCCACAACAATGTTTAAACCCTATCAGGTGACCATTTTTGAGGTCTGGGAAAAATGGAAGACATTTAGATTTTGGGGTGTAGTTACCCTTAAATGCAAGCGTGCACCAGGAAGAGACCTTTGTTTGGTTAAGCGGTGTTGCTGTAGGACAAATGGCCACTGGAGTGATGCAAATGATCACGGTATAATTCTGCCAGGCAGGCATAGGCTACTTTGTAGTTAACATTTACTTGCGAAGGTTTTGGGGGAAAGCCATTCCTTCCCTACCAGAAGAAGGTTATCATTAGCATCATCGCTAACGGCTACACAAAGTGTAGACATACGCGCGCACCGCACACATGCACACAGACAGGGGCATTCCTGTGCCCTTTCAGAAAGTTCATGGAAATACCAATCACTGATGCATTTTGTTCATGTCTTATGATTGGCTTGGGCAAATTAATATGTTTTCTAACAAGTTGAATAGATTTAGTTGATTTCCTACTAAGTTCAATAAATGTTTGAATATTGTTGAATTTGGGTTTAATGTCTGGATTCCGTGATTCGGTCCGCAACGCCTATTTTATAGGGCCCTAGTCCATGAACTTGTCATAAGTCAACATAGGATATGCCCTCTTCCACCCCCACAAGACTCAAATATATATATATATATCTTGGAAATGTAAGCAAGGTTTGAGCTTCTTCAGTCTGTGTCATAAAGTGGATACTTTTCTGTGTCTCGTTCAGAGTGAGTGACACATTGACTTTATATAGTGTACCAAGAGTTGTTCCCTCGCTTACGGCCATACCAGCCTGAATACGCCCATCCTGATTGGAGAAGTGACGACAGGTGCGAGGTTTGAGCTGTGAGTGAGTGTTTGCTGAAGAGTGTTTGTGAGAGAGCTATTTTTGTTAATTAATTGGATTTCGAAATATATTTTTTGTTTTAGTTTTTCCCCCTTGCAGTTTTTCTGCTTGGGGGAGAGTTTTTTTGAAGCACTATGACGGACAACATGGAAACGACAAATGGAATGGACAAAGACAATGAAAGGGCGAAACGGAAGAAAAATGAAGATAAAGAAGGAAGGAAATATGGCAAAGAATACACGGTGGCAATTGAGTTGGAAGGAGATGACAAGGTGACGACAATGGAACTACTACGAGCAATTAAGGAGGCGTGTGGAGAGGTGGTGGGATGCCGAATGAAAGGAGAAAAGAAGTATGAAATTACGATGAGAAATGGAAAAGGAAAAGAACGTTTAATGGATGGAATACGGATAAAGGACACCAGGATTGTGGCGAGAGATGTTAATGTGAAGGAATTGGTGGTGTCTTTTATGAATCTCCCAGTATATGTAGAAGATAGTGAGGTACTGGACAAGCTGATTAGATGGGGAGTGGAAGCCGTTTCGGAGATAAGGAGGAGAGTTTGGCCAGGAACGGAGGTGGCTGATGGGACACGATTCTGCAAAGTCAAGTTCACAGAAAAAGTGACATCATTGCCTTACTCTACAAGAATTGAGACGTTGGAGGGAGCAGAATATTTTAGGGTCCTTCATGACAATCAGGTCAGAGTGTGTCGGTTGTGTATTCAACCCGGGCACATAGTTAAAGACTGCCCTGAATTTAAGTGTTTCAAATGTGGCAAGCAAGGACACTATGTGAGAGAATGTGTTGGAGAGAGGGAAAGGAATTTCTGTGGTGGATGCAGAAAGAGATTGGCGGAGTGCAACTGTGGAGAGGATAAGGCTGAAGAGGGGAGTCAAGCACTATTCGAGGAAGAAGTTGTATTGTCGCAAGAAGGAGAAGAAGATGGAGGAGAGGACGTGGTGGAGAGTGGAGAGACGGAGGAAGGAAGAAGGGAGAAGGACCAGAAGATGAATGAAATTGGGAGTAGTATGGACTCAGAAATAAGAAGAGGGAGTTTTCAGGAGGAGGGGGGGAGTGGACTGGGGGGAAGCACGGGGGACTCACAGGTTTTGGGGGATAGCCCAGTACTAACAAGTACCTCGGGGGGTGAAGAAATGGAGAGAGGTTCGAGTTTGAGAACAATAACAGAAACGACAACGACGGCTATAAATGAGACGGAGATGAACACGGGGAGCACAACGATGACAATACCAGAGACGGAGATGAACATGGGGAGCACAACGGATGAGGGTGACAAGAAGTTGAGTTGGATGGATAACATGGACTTGGAGGAGATATCGGACACGGACGATGGAGAAAAGATTGAAAGAACGAGGGAAGGATACAGGAAGAGGAAAGCCGGGGGAAGAGGGGGAGAGAAAGGGTGGAAGAGGAAAGAAACTGGATAACAGGTAGAGGATAATGAAATTATATTTTATTATTCTATTATTTATTAGAATGGTAAATATAATGTCAATAAATGCAAATGGGTTGAGAACAATGGGAAAATTTAATAGAATAGTACAAATGAAGAATTCAGATATTTTATGTATTCAAGAGACGCACTGGGATAATGCATGTGTTTTAGAAGTAAAAAAAATATGGAGGGATTTTATTTATGTTAACAATGGCAGGGGAAATTCAAGTGGGGTCGCAATTTTATTAAGGAAGGATGTAGTAGAAAATGTGAAGAAGATATATAATGATAATAATGGGAGGATTTTAATTTTGGATTTTGAATATATGAATAGGGTTTTTAGGATTATAAATATTTATGCGCCGAATAATGAGATAGAGCGAAAGAATTTATTTTTAGAATTAGGGAAATGGTGCAAGGGTAACTGTATTTTAGTAGGGGATTTTAATGTTAAAATGAATAGATTAGATATGAAAAGGGGAGCTATTTTTAGAAATGACGTATCTAGGGGGGTCTTAAGGAAGATTATGTTTGAAAACAGTTTGATTGATATATGGAGGGAGGAGAATCCGAACAAGAGAGGAATTTCTAGAAGGCAGGTGGTTTTAGGGGAGTTGAAACAGACGCGAATAGATCTGGTTTTAGTAAATGAGGGTTTAAGGAATTTTATGAAAGAAATTAAGTATGTTTTTACAGCTTTTAGTGATCATGCGGCGGTGGTATTTTCTTGTGGAGTAAGGGCACATACTAAATCTGGTGGGCTGTGGTGTTTAAATAATAGCTTGCTAGAGGAGGAAAATTATATTGAGATGATATCAGAATGTATTGGGAAGGCCAAAAGACAACAGTTAATGGAGGTGAATATGGGGTTGTGGTGGGAGGAGCTGAAAACCAAATGTAAGGAATTGACTATAAAATATGCTGTTAAGAGGAATTATTTTTTGAAAAAGAAGGAGAGGGAACTACGTAAGAAGGTTAAACATGAACTTGAGTGTATAGAAAAGGATGAAGGTCATGGGGTGGAGGATTATTTACTGGCTAAGGATGCACTTGATGAATATGAGAAGAAGAAATGTAATGCGGCGATTGTAAGGAGTAGAGTGCAATATGCGATAGAGGGGGAAAGGTGTACTTCATTTTTCTTGAATTTAGAAAAAAGAAGACAAGAGAAGATTTATATTACGGAGTTAATTAATGATAAAGGGGAAAAGGTTAATGATTTGGTGGGGATTCTGGATACGGTCGAGAGATATTATGAATGCTTATTTAAAAAAGAAGAGGTTAATGATTCCTGTATGGATAAGGTGCTTGAACACGTGGATACTAAGTTAACAGAAGGGGAAAAAAACATGTGTGATGAAGATATGAGTCTAACTGACATTAAGGAGGCCATATTAGATGCTAATTGCAATAGGAGTCCGGGGTCTGATGGCCTAACTGCGGAATTTTATAAATCTTTTGCAGATTTGTTGGCTCCAATTTTAAGAAAACTGTATGAATATATTGAAAAGACTCAAGTGGTGCCAGATTCGCTGGCCACAGGAGTTTTAACCATACTGTATAAAAATAAAGGGAGTCGTGTAAATTTGGATAATTATAGACCATTGACACTTTTAAATTGTGATTATAAGATCTTAGCCAAGGTCTTAGCTAATAGAGTTAAAAAAGTTATGGGAGGAGTAATAGCAGAGACACAAGGATATAGTGTACCAGGGAGGGATATTTCTGACACAGTGGGAACAATAAGGGATGTGATAAAGCATATGGGGGAGGAAGGGGGGTTTGTGATGAGTTTGGATCTAAATAAGGCTTTTGATAGAGTTGATCATTCCTTTTTACTGCGTACACTTGGGAAATTTGGGTTTGGTGAAAGAATGATAGGTTGGATTAGATTATTGAATGGAAATGCAAGGAGCAGAGTAAAATGTAATGGGATTTTAACAGATTCTTTTCCTCTGGAGAGATCTGTTAGGCAGGGATGTCCGTTATCAGCTGCTCTTTATAGTTTATCGGTGGAGCCGCTTGCAGTAATGATTAAAGCAAACAAATTAATTCGAGGTATACGGATACCGGATGGGGGGGAGAGTGTTATACAGCAATATGCGGATGATACTACATGTACTGTGATAGATGTTGAAAGTGTGAAGAATGTAATGGAGTGTTTTGAGGTATATGGCAAGGCATCAGGGGCAAAACTTAATGTTGAAAAATCTGAAATAATGTATGTGGGGATAGATGAAAAAGTGGACTGTGGATTCCCTTTCAAAAAGGCTGAAGGTTATATAAAGACTTTAGGGGTGGTTTTGGGGGTGGATAAAGAAGGGACGAGAGATGAGACATGGACTGGGGTTTTGAATAAAATAAAACATACTCTATCTTATTGGAAGGCAAGAAAACTGTTCTTGAGGGGGAAGGTGGTGGTGATTAATTCTTTGGTGGCATCCAAATGTATCTATGTTCTAGGTTCGTTGGATATGCCACAATGGGTGTTAAAAGAATTCAATGGTTTGGTTACAGATTTCCTATGGGAGGGGAAGGGGACTAGGATTGCAAGGGCAACTCTTATCTCGGATTTAAAGGATGGGGGGTTGAAATTGGTGGATTTGGATGTGAAGAGAAAAGCAATGAGAATAAAAACTGTGCAAAAATACTTATATGGGGAGGTAGATTATGGATGGAAAAGGTTTTTTAAACATTTTTTGTACAGAAGTGGGGGTTGTGAAGAAAGTGGATTATTGATGTCATGGAAGAAGGATATGTTGGAGGGTTTGCCTGAGTTCTATAAAGAGGTGTTCTTGGCATGGGGGGAATTTCTTCCTAAGATTGAGTACACATGTACAAATAAGGACAACATATTTAATCAGCCTGTGTTTTTGAATCCGAAAATAGAGAGTGGGGGGAAGGTGCTGTACAACAAAATGTTTATGAAGGCTGGGTTAATATTGGTAAAAGATTTTCTTTACGAGGTTATACCGGGGTTTTTAAGGGGGCAGGCAATTCTGGATACTGTGTGGGAGGTTGATGATACAGTGGAGAGAAAATTAGTATTGCAGATATACGAAAGAATTAAATTATGCATTCCGGGTGAGTGGATAAAAGTGATAAATGGGGAGGGGGAATATGAGGACTTGTATGTGCTGCCAAGTCTCTATGTGGGTAAAGGATCGGGGAAACAAGTTTTATCAAAAGTAACACAGAAAAGATTGTACAAGTGTATGTTGAAGTCTGTGTGTGTGAGGCCTGCGGCTGAGAGGATGTGGGAAAAAATGTTTATTGATTTGGATGTTTCTTTGATGTGGGAGAATTTGGTTTTGTTTGGGAATAAACGAAATTGTGAGAACATGGATTTTATGATACGGCATAATCGTATATACACAAACATTATTTTACATCAGATAAACCGCGATGTAAGGCGGGAATGTGACGTGTGTATGATGAAGCCAGAGTCTTTGTTGCATTTATTTGTTGAATGTCCAAGTCTGACAGGTTTTTTTAAGGAAGTAAAAATTTTGCTGTGGAGGCACTGGAGAAAAGAGTTTTTAGAAAGTTTTGTATGGGATAGGTTAATATTATTTGGAGTAATGGGGAAATGTTTGGGTGTGAATGTGTACCTGTTGAATATTGTTTTGAGTTTTGTGAGGTATGCAATTTACTGTAGAAGGAATATGAAACATTTTGAAGGGAAAAAGGTGAATGTCTGGGTAATCTTTAAAGCAGGTTTAAGAAAGCAGGTGGAATTAATGTATAATGCAAAACTAGAGAAATTTGAAAGTATGTTTATAAAGGGGAGTACTTTAGTGTCTATGGAGGAGGGAGGAGGGGGAGTTAGGGTTAACTTCTGAAATGGAGTATGTCTAATGTCTATATTAGATTTTTTTGAAAGAATTATTTTGAATATTTTCTTTGTTTATTTTTTTGATAGGGGGTGGCTTTTATCTGCCTATTTTGTGGGTGGAATTTGTTATGTCTTAGTCATGTCTGAGTTTTTTCTGTATTTTTATTTCTTTGGGTTCTTTGATTTGATAGGGGGTGAATTGTTCACCTGCCTATGTTAGGATAGTGTCTGCTGTATTGTTCATTGTAATATTGTACTGTAAATATTGTAAAAAATTGAATTTTTTGATAATAAAAAGAGAAAAAAAAATACGCCCGATCTTGTCCGATCTCGGAAGCTAAGCAGGGTCGGGCCTGGTTAGTACTTGGATGGGAGACCGCCTGGGAATACCAGGTGCTGTAAGCTTTTTGTCCCAGTAGAGCGTGCTCTTGTGTCATGGAGCAATTGCCTTTTATTTATCACCCTAATAATATCATGGATTGTTATTGGACTAAATGCAGTTTGTGTGTGCTGCCCTGCCCTGCCCTGCCCTGCCCTGATCAAATCAAATAATGGAC